>NW_026600434.1:0-33400 GCF_029448725.1 Salvelinus fontinalis | reverse complement strand
TGTGTGTGTGTGTGTGTGTGGGCCTGCGCCCTGTGTGTGTGTGTGTGCGCACGTACGTGCGCATGACTGCCTGTGTGCTTGTGCCCTGTGTGTGAGTGTGTTATTCCCCTCTGCCCTGGTAGCCGGCGGGCCATGTTATTAATAAGTGTTTAAATATGTCATTCATAGTGTGTAAATGGGCCATCGGTCTGGTCTGTAAGTAGCAGTGTCGTCCCAGTAACAGAGGAGTGCTGTAGGAGCTATAATTCCCCCCACCGATCGATCCTCGACACAACGCTCCTGATAAACAACCGGCTCGCTAGGAAGGATTTGCTGCACAGGCAGGATTGGTTCTGGGGGAAGGCGGTGTTTGTGTGTGTATGTGTGTGTGGGGAGGGGGGCGGGGTTCTCGGGAGAGGAGATAGGTATGGAAGTGTGTGTGTGGGGAGGGGGGCGGGGTTCTCGGGAGAGGAGGTAGGTATGGAAGTGTGTGTGTGGGGAGGGGGGCGGGGTTCTCGGGAGAGGAGATAGGTATGGAAGTGTGTGTGTGGGGAGGGGGGCGGGGTTCTCGGGAGAGGAGGTAGGTATGGAAGTGTGTGTGTGGGGAGGGGGGCGGGGTTCTCGGGAGAGGAGGTAGGTATGGAAGTGTGTGTGTGGGGAGGGGGGCGGGGTTCTCGGGAGAGGAGGTAGGTATGGAAGTGTGTGTGTGGGGAGGGGGGCGGGGTTCTCGGGAGAGGAGGTAGGTATGGAAGTGTGTGTGTGTGAGGGGGGCGGGGTTCTCGGGAGAGGAGGTAGGTATGGAAGTGTGTGTGTGGGGAGGCGGGCGGGGTTCTCGGGAGAGGAGGTAGGTATGGAAGTGTGTGTGTGGGGAGGGGGGCGGGGTTCTCGGGAGAGGAGGTTGGTATGGAAGTGTGTGGGGAGGGGGGCGGGGTTCTCGGGAGAGGAGGTTGGTATGGAAGTGTGTGGGGAGGGGGGCGGGGTTCTCGGGAGAGGAGGTTGGTATGGAAGTGTGTGTGTGGGGAGGCGGGCGGGGTTCTCGGGAGAGGAGGTAGGTAGGGAAGTGTGTGTGTGGGGAGGGGGGCGGGGTTCTCGGGAGAGGAGGTAGGTATGGAAGTGTGTGTGTGGGGAGGGGGGCGGGGTTCTCGGGAGAGGAGGTAGGTATGGAAGTGTGTGTGTGGGGAGGGGGGCGGGGTTCTCGGGAGAGGAGGTAGGTATGGAAGTGTGTGTGAGGGGAGGCGGGCGGGGTTCTCGGGAGAGGAGGTAGGTATGGAAGTGTGTGTGTGGGGAGGGGGGCGGGGTTCTCGGGAGAGGAGGTAGGTATGGAAGTGTGTGTGTGGGGAGGGGGGCGGGGTTCTCGGGAGAGGGGGTAGGTATGGAAGTGTGTGTGTGGGGAGGCGGGCGGGGTTCTCGGGAGAGGAGGTAGGTATGGAAGTGTGTGTGTGGGGAGGGGGGCGGGGTTCTCGGGAGAGGAGGTAGGTATGGAAGCGTGTGTGTGGGGAGGCCGGCGGGGTTCTCGGGAGAGGAGGTAGGTATGGAAGTGTGTGTGTGGGGAGGGGGGCGGGGTTCTCGGGAGAGGAGGTAGGTATGGAAGTGTGTGTGGGGAGGGGGGCGGGGTTCTCGGGAGAGGAGGTTGGTATGGAATTGTGTGTGTGTGGGGAGGCGGGCGGGGTTCTCGGGAGAGGTGGTAGGTATGGAAGTGTGTGTGTGTGGGGAGGCGGGCGGGGTTCTCGGGAGAGGAGGTAGGTATGGAAGTGTGTGTGTGTGGGGAGGCGGGCGGGGTTCTCGGGAGAGGAGGTAGGTATGGAAGTGTGTGTGTGGGGAGGGGGGCGGGGTTCTCCGGAGAGGAGGTAGGTATGGAAGTGTGTGTGTGGGGAGGCGGGCGGGGTTCTCCGGAGAGGAGGTAGGTATGGAAGTGTGTGTGTGGGGAGGCGGGCGGGGTTCTCCGGAGAGGAGGTAGGTATGGAAGTGTGTGTGTGGGGAGGCGGGCGGGGTTCTCCGGAGAGGAGGTAGGTATGGAAGTGTGGGGAGGGGGGCGGGGTTCTCGGGAGAGGAGGTAGGTATGGAAGTGTGTGTGTGGGGAGGGGGGCGGGGTTCTCGGGAGAGGAGGTAGGTATGGAAGTGTGTGTGTGTGTGGGGAGGCGGGCGGGGTTCTCGGGAGAGGAGGTAGGTATGGAAGTGTGTGTGTGTGGGGAGGGGGGCGGGGTTCTCGGGAGAGAAGGTAGGTATGGAAGTGTGTGTGTGGGGAGGGGGGCGGGGTTCTCGGGAGAGGAGGTAGGTATGGAAGTGTGTGTGTGGGGAGGGGGGCGGGGTTCTCGGGAGAGGAGGTAGGTATGGAAGTGTGTGTGTGGGGAGGCGGGCGGGGTTCTCGGGAGAGGAGGTAGGTATGGAAGTGTGTGTATGGGGAGGGGGGCGGGGTTCTCGGGAGAGGAGGTAGGTATGGAAGTGTGTGTGTGGGGAGGGGGGGGCGGGGTTCTCGGGAGAGGAGGTAGGTATGGAAGTGTGTGTGAGGGGAGGGGGGCGGGGTTCTCGGGAGAGGAGGTAGGTATGGAAGTGTGTGTGTGGGGAGGGGGACGGGGTTCTCGGGAGAGGAGGTAGGTATGGAAGTGTGTGTGTGGGGAGGGGGGCGGGGTTCTCGGGAGAGGAGGTAGGTATGGAAGTGTGTGTGTGGGGAGGCGGGCGGGGTTCTCGGGAGAGGAGGTAGGTATGGAAGTGTGTGTGAGGGGACATGCTCTCTCTCAGCACCCATCCTCCCCTATTCACACCATTACCTGCAGAGTGAAGACATACACACTGATCACCTGCGTTGTTTAATCATTGAGCTCTATAAAAGGACCCCATAGGGTCTCCACTGTACTCTACCCGCGGAAGTCATTTTATAGGCTCTATAGGGTTTTGCACAGACTCAGAGCCAGTCAGTCAGACAGAACTGTAAGGGATATCACACTGAGCCTAGCCCTCAGATCCACCTATAATGGATGAGGGCTCCATTGTGGAGACTGAACGCTGTCCTGCGAGGTGATGCTGCCACCCGCTCAGCCTGAAGTTTCAAGGCCATGGGATTCAACATGGCTTCATTAATATGTATTGGAAATTATTTTCTACTTTGTTAAGGAGTCTCGTGGTTTTGCTGCTCTGAAGGTTAGAGCGGATAGGCTGTGGGGGTGTGCTGAGGCGAGGAAGTGTTTTGTCTTCAAGGAGATCTAGAGATCTGTAGCGATAGGATGCTCCAGGGTTGCATGCAGGAAAATAATGTTCTTTTTCATTGTGTCTTATTTTTGACAAAAGCTTTTGTGCAAGTTAACAGGCTAGCGGTGTTGTTACCTTCACATGTGATTCAGTCCAATTCTTAAGGAAGATCAGTTGGGTCAAAGGTAGAGTTATTACTTGACTCAAAACATTAAGGAATCTTCTCAGTCAATGCCACCTTCAGTTAGATACTGTAAACCAAAGCCCAAAACTCCAAAGCCTTCTGAATCGCTGGCTCTCCAGGTTTCACTTCAGCAAAAGTGAGGCGTCTTTTCAACACGAGTGATCACTCCCTGCAGGGCTAGCCCAGATACTGTCCTGCCCAGATACTGTACTGCCCAGATACTGTCCTGCCCAGATACTGTCCTGCCCAGATACTGTCCTGCACAGATACTGTCCTGCACAGATACTGTCCTGCCCAGATACTGTCCTGCACAGATACTGTCCTGCCCAGATACTGTCCTGCCCAGATACTGTCCTGCCCAGATACTGTCCTGCCCAGATACTGTCCTGCCTAGATACTGTCCTGCCCAGATACTGTCCTGCCCAGATACTGTCCTGCCTAGATACTGTCCTGCCCAGATACTGTCCTGCACAGATACTGTCCTGCCCAGATACTGTCCTGCCCAGATACTGTCCTGCCTAGATACTGTCCTGCCTAGATACTGTCCTGCACAGATACTGTCCTGCCTAGATACTGTCCTGCCCAGATACTGTCCTGCCTAGATACTGTCCTACACAGATACTGTCCTGCCCAGATACTGTCCTGCCCAGATACTGTCCTGCCCATATACTGTCCTGCCTAGATACTGTCCTGGCCAGATACTGTCCTGCCCAGATACTGTCCTGCCCAGATACTGTCCTGCACAGATACTGTCCTGCCTAGATACTGTCCTGCCCAGATACTGTCCTGCCCAGATACTGTCCTGCCCAGATACTGTCCTGCCCAGATACTGTCCTGCCCAGATACTGTCCTGCCCAGATACTGTCCTGCCCAGATACTGTCCTGCCCAGATACTGTCCTGCCTAGATACTGTCCTGCCCAGATACTGTCCTGCCCAGATACTGTCCTGCCCAGATACTGTCCTGCCCAGATACTGTCCTGCACAGATACTGTCCTGCCCAGATACTGTCCTGCCCAGATACTGTCCTGCCAGATACTGTCCTGCACAGATACTGTCCTGCACAGATACTGTCCTGCACAGATACTGTCCTGCACAGATACTGTCCTGCCCAGATACTGTCCTGCCTAGATACTGTCCTGCACAGATACTGTCCTGCACAGATACTGTCCTGCCCAGATACTGTCCTGCCCAGATACTGTCCTGCACAGATACTGTCCTGCCCAGATACTGTCCTGCACAGATACTGTCCTGCCCAGATACTGTCCTGCACAGATACTGTCCTGCACAGATACTGTCCTGCCCAGATACTGTCGTGCCCAGATACTGTCCTGCCCAGATACTGTCCTGCACAGATACTGTCGTGCCCAGATACTGTCCTGCCCAGATACTGTCCTGCACAGATACTGTCCTGCCCAGATACTGTCCTGCCCAGATACTGTCCTGCCAGATACTGTCCTGCACAGATACTGTCCTGCACAGATACTGTCCTGCACAGATACTGTCCTGCACAGATACTGTCCTGCCCAGATACTGTCCTGCCTAGATACTGTCCTGCACAGATACTGTCCTGCACAGATACTGTCCTGCCCAGATACTGTCCTGCCCAGATACTGTCCTGCCCAGATACTGTCCTGCACAGATACTGTCCTGCCCAGATACTGTCCTGCACAGATACTGTCCTGCCCAGATACTGTCCTGCACAGATACTGTCCTGCACAGATACTGTCCTGCCCAGATACTGTCGTGCCCAGATACTGTCCTGCCCAGATACTGTCCTGCACAGATACTGTCCTGCCCAGATACTGTCCTGCCCAGATACTGTCCTGCCCAGATACTGTCCTGCACAGATACTGTCCTGCCCAGATACTGTCCTGCCCAGATACTGTCCTGCACAGATACTGTCCTGCACAGATACTGTCCTGCCCAGATACTGTCCTGCCCAGATACTGTCCTGCCCAGATACTGTCCTGCCCAGATACTGTCCTGCACAGATACTGTCCTGCACAGATACTGTCCTGCCCAGATACTGTCCTGCACAGATACTGTCCTGCACAGATACTGTCCTGCACAGATACTGTCCTACACAGATACTGTCCTGCACAGATACTGTCCTGCCCAGATACTGTCCTGCCCATATACTGTCCTGCCTAGATACTGTCCTGCCCAGATACTGTCCTGCCCAGATACTGTCCTGCCCAGATACTGTCCTGCACAGATACTGTCCTGCCTAGATACTGTCCTGCCCAGATACTGTCCTGCCCAGATACTGTCCTGCCCAGATACTGTCCTGCCCAGATACTGTCCTGCCCAGATACTGTCCTGCCCAGATACTGTCCT
Source organism: Salvelinus fontinalis (assembly GCF_029448725.1). Lineage (NCBI taxonomy): Eukaryota > Metazoa > Chordata > Actinopteri > Salmoniformes > Salmonidae > Salvelinus > Salvelinus fontinalis. Next base: position 27,713 of record NW_026600434.1, on the reverse strand, counting down.
GCACAGATACTGTCCTGCACAGATACTGTCCTGCCCAGATACTGTCGTGCCCAGATACTGTCCTGCCCAGATACTGTCCTGCACAGATACTGTCCTGCCCAGATACTGTCCTGCCCAGATACTGTCCTGCCCAGATACTGTCCTGCACAGATACTGTCCTGCCCAGATACTGTCCTGCCCAGATACTGTCCTGCCCAGATACTGTCCTGCCCAGATACTGTCCTGCCCAGATACTGTCCTGCACAGATACTGTCCTGCCCAGATACTGTCCTGCCCAGATACTGTCCTGCCCAGATACTGTCCTGCCCAGATACTGTCCTGCCCAGATACTGTCCTGCACAGATACTGTCCTGCACAGATACTGTCCTGCACTTTATGACTTTGTTGATTTGAAAAGGGTCTTAGAAACACATGTCATTGACTGATCAATTGTTGTTTCACCATTAATGCTTTTATGATATGATCTGTGCAACCCTGGGATATTAGAATTCTGTGATAAGAGAGTGACGGGGGAGGGGCAGTGGTAGTTAATGGTGTGTAGTATTGGCAGCTAATGGTAAGAGAGCTGGCTGTTTGGAGACCAGTGAGACTGCAGCTGATGTGATTTAGCCAGCAGATCCCTCTCCAAGACTATTCATTACCCACACAGACCAGGGACCAGGAACACGGCCGCTCTGCATACATGATCCTGAGCCACTACAGTTCCATACATGATCCCGAGCCACTACAGTTCCATACATGATCCTGAGCCACTACAGTTCCATACATGATCCCGAGCCACTACAGTTCCATACATGATCCTGAGCCACTACAGTTCCATACATGATCCCGAGCCACTACAGTTCCATACATGATCCCGAGCCACTACAGTTCCATACATGATCCTGAGCCACTACAGTTCCATACATGATCCTGAGCCACTACAGTTCCATACATTATCCCGAGCCACTACAGTTCCATGCATGATCCCGAGCCACTACAGTTCCATACATTATCCCGAGCCACTACAGTTCCATACATGATCCTGAGCCACTACAGTTCCATACATGATCCTGAGCCACTACAGTTCCATACATGATCCTGAGCCACTACAGTTCCATACATGATCCTGAGCCACTACAGTTCCATACATGATCCCGAGCCACTACAGTTCCATACATGATCCTGAGCCACTACAGTTCCATACATGATCCCGAGCCACTACAGTTCCATACATTATCTCGAGCCACTACAGTTCCATACATTATCCCGAGCCCCCACCATTTCATACATTATCCCCAGCCACTACAGTTTCGTACATTATCATGAGCAACTACAGTTCCAAACATTATCATGAGCCACTACAGTTTCATACATTATCCTGAGCCACTACAGTTTAATACATTACCTGGAGCCTGAGCCTATACAGTTTAATACATGATCCCAAGCCACTACAATTTCCTACATTATCCCGAGCCACTACAGTTTCATACATTATCATGAGCTACTACAGTTTCAGGGAGTGGAAGAATGGAACAATATGAGCACAAGACAGACAGAGAAAATAAGTCCCAGATCATTTGTTAATGTAATAGAGCACGTGTCATCCTCATTCCACGGAGAGCCGAGTGGCTGCGGGTTTTTGTTCCATCCTTGTACCTGATTGATGAAGGTCACTAATCAGTCAGGAACTAAGTAATGACTGGTTGTATAGGACTTAATTGTAATGAAAAACCCGCAGACACTCGGCCCTTTGTGGAATGAGGTTGACACCGCTGTAATAGACAGTATTATGTTCAAGTTGTTAGAGTCCTGTTGTATTTGTTGTTAACAGACTTTGCCTCACGATGACTGATGGGAATGTGTAATTGTGAATATCTTGGTTGGCTCTTGTTGTGTCCGGTGCTCATTCAAAACCCACTAGTTTGATTTGTTAAAACTATTCCAAAAAAATCTATTTCAACTCTTTCAACGAGTCAGATCGTTCTAACTCTGTAAGAAGATTAATGTTATGCTGTCAAGATGTTTAAATGTTTCATGTCATTTTTCATCTTTACTGATGGTGCATCGTTGCATCCGTAAGGTGCCTTCGAGGTTGGATTGTGTACTGATGAAAAATCAAGGGTGATTATATTGCTGAGGGTGGAGTAAATATGACATAGGTTTTGGACAGCCATTTTCCCTCGGAGCGAACTAAAACACAACAGCCCATGTTGTGGAGATGCTGTTGGCCCCAAATGAATCCAGAGAAAACACCACTTCATTTTTCAAGCCTGGATATATGACGGTTCTTTTAATAGAAAATATCATAATGAAGGATTTTCACTGCAAACGAAAAGCTCTGAGTCACACACACGCACGCACGCACGCACGCACGCACGCACGCACGCACGCACGCACACACACACACACACACACACACACACACACACACACACACACACACACACACACACACACACACACACACACACACACACACACACACACACACAAAAACACACACACACACAACATCCCCCCACACACTCTCCCTCTCCTCCCTGCTGCATCTCCTTTATAAATAAGAGGCACAAACATTTAAATGGATGTGTCATCAGGAAGATGGATAGGTCTCAGTTAATGTGTTTTTTCTCACATGGCTAAGAATGAACTCCTCTGCAACGACCCTCTCCTGGGATCGGGGGTGTAAGGAACCCGAAACGGAAAGTGCTGAACGTGTTAATCTTTACTCTGTTTCCACCAAAACCAGATTGCTCCGCTTTCCGTGACTTATTGTAGACTCAAAGCTCAAAGCCAATTTCACAAACCTGCCGTCGCCCGCCCCTAATCATTCATATGTGTGTACTGGGAACAGAGAGGTGTGTGTTTGCGTGTGGGTGTGTATGCCTGCAGTGTGCGTCTTGATTGGTACACACAGAACGGAAATGGAAATCAAGTGGTCTTGGTATAAGTCCGATCCCCCAGCCCCTTAGGCTGATTTGAGGCGCTGCAGATCAGTGAGTGTTACTGTTTCACGGTGGCAGTGGGAGATGGGAGTGTTCCTGTTTCACGGTGGCAGAGGGAGATGGGAGTGTTCCTGTTTCACGGTGGCAGAGGGAGATGGGAGTGTTCCTGTTTCACAGTGGCAGAGGGAGATGGGAGTGTTCCTGTTTCACAGTGGCAGAGGGAGATGGGAGTGTTCCTGTTTCATGGTGGCAGAGGGAGATGGGAGTGTTCCTGTTTCACGGTGGCAGAGGGAGATGGGAGTGTTCCTGTTTCATGGTGGCAGAGGGAGATGGGAGTGTTCCTGTTTCATGGTGGCAGAGGGAGATGGGAGTGTTCCTGTTTCACAGTGGCAGAGGGAGATGGGAGTGTTCCTGTTTCACAGTGGCAGAGGGAGATGGGAGTGTTCCTGTTTCACGGTGGCAGAGGGAGATGGGAGTGTTCCTGTTTCACGGTGGCAGAGGGAGATGGGAGTGTTCCTGTTTCATGGTGGCAGAGGGAGATGGGAGTGTTCCTGTTTCATGGTGGCAGAGGGAGATGGGAGTGTTCCTGTTTCACGGTGGCAGAGGGAGATGGGAGTGTTACTGTTTCATGGTGGCAGAGGGAGATGGGAGTGTTCCTGTTTCACGGTGGCAGAGGGAGATGGGAGTGTTCCTGTTTCATGGTGGCAGAGGGAGATGGGAGTGTTCCTGTTTCATGGTGGCAGAGGGAGATGGGAGTGTTACTGTTTCACGGTGGCAGAGGGAGATGGGAGTGTTCCTGTTTCACGGTGGCAGAGGGAGATGGGAGTGTTCCTGTCTCACGGTGGCAGAGGGAGATGGGAGTGTTCCTGTTTCACGGTGGCAGAGGGAGATGGGAGTGTTCCTGTTTCATGGTGGCAGAGGGAGAAGGGAGTGTTCCTGTTTCATGGTGGCAGAGGGAGATGGGAGTGTTCCTGTTTCACGGTGGCAGTGGGAGATGGGAGTGTTCCTGTTTCACGGTGGCAGAGGGAGATGGGAGTGTTACTGTTTCACGGTGGCAGAGGGAGATGGGAGTGTTACTGTTTCACAGTGGCAGAGGGAGATGGGAGTGTTCATGTTTCACGGTGGCAGATGGAGATGGGAGTGTTCCTGTTTCACGGTGGCAGAGGGAGATGGGAGTGTTCCTGTTTCACGGTGGCAGTGGGAGATGGGAGTGTTCCTGTTTCATGTTGGCAGTGGGAGATGGGAGTGTTCCTGTCTCACGGTGGCAGAGGGAGATGGGAGTGTTCCTGTTTCACGGTGGCAGAGGGAGATGGGAGTGTTCCTGTTTTACAGTAGCAGAGGGAGATGGGAGTGTTCCTGTCTCATGGTGGCAGAGGGAGATGGGAGTGTTCCTGTTTCACGGTGGCAGAGGGAGATGGGAGTGTTACTGTTTCACGGTGGCAGAGGGAGATGGGAGTGTTCCTGTTTCACGGTAGCAGAGGGAGATGGGAGTGTTACTGTTTCACGGTGGCAGAGGGAGATGGGAGTGTTCCTGTTTCACGGTGGCACTCATTTTATTCCCGGTTGTAAAAGAAAGCGGCCCCTCCCGCTGCTGCTCCTCCTTTAAAGACAAGGCTGTCAGGTCTTCCTCCTGAGAACAGAGTACTGTTCCTAATTTAAAGACAAGGCTGACAGGCCTTCCTCCTGAGAACAGAGTACTGCTCCTCATTTAAAGACAAGGCTGTCAGGTCTTCCTCCTGAGAACAGAGTACTGTTCCTCCTTTAAAGACAAGGCTGTCAGGCCTTCCTCCTGAGAACAGAGTACTGCTCCTCATTTAAAGACAAGGCTGTCAGGTCTTCCTCCTGAGAACAGAGTACTGCTCCTCATTTAAAGACAAGGCTGTCAGGTCTTCCTCCTGAGAACAGAGTACTGTTCCTCCTTTAAAGACAAGGCTGTCAGGTCTTCCTCCTGAGAACAGAGTACTGCTCCTCATTTAAAGACAAGGCTGACAGGTCTTCCTCCTGAGAACAGAGTACTGTTCCTCATTTAAAGGCAGGTATAGAATTCGGAATTAGAATACTAGAATGGTCATGAACCTTCTTATGATGGATAAAGGTCAGCCATGTTTTTCAGGGAGTTGGTCAACCATGGTTTGCCAGTGCTGTGAATAGATATTGTAAAATAATGAATTTGAGGAATGATCTGCACTGTATGTTTGTTAGCTAGTTAGCCAGTCAGTTTTAGAGGAATGATTCAATACATTTCTCAAAGTAACTTCCAATATACCAACATTCCTTTGAAACAATGCAGTCAATCAAATCAAATCAAACTATATTTGTCACATGCGCGGAATACAACAAGTGTAGACTTTTCCGTGTAATGCTTACATACAAGCCCTTAACCAAAAGTGCAGTTCAAGAAGAGTTAAGAAAATATTTATCAAGTAGAATAAAATAAAAGTAATAATAAAAAAGTAACACAATAAGAATAACAATAATGAGGTGATATACAGGGGGCACCGGTACCTAGTCAGTGTAGGGGGGTACAGGTCAGTTGAGGTCATTTGTACATGTAGGTGGGGGTGAAGTAACTATGCATAGGTAATGTCAATGTAAATTGTCCGGTGGTGATTTGATTAATTGTTCAGCAGTCTTATGGCTTGGGGGTAGAAGCTGTTGAGGAGCCTCTTGGTCCAAGACTTGGCGCTCCGGTTGCCGTGTGGTAGCAGAGAAAACAGTCTATAACTTGGGTGACGGGAATCTCTGATCATTTTATGGACTTTCCTCTGACACCGCCTAGTATATAGGTCCTGGATGGCAGGAAGCTTGGCCCCAGTGATGAACTGGGCCGTTCGGACAACCCACTGTAGCGCTTTACGGTCAGATGCCAAGCAGTTGCCATACCAGGCGGTGATGCAATGGGTCAGGATGCTCTCGATGGTGCAGCTGTAGAACCTTTTGAGGATCTGGGGACCCATGCCAAATCTTTTCAGTCTCCTGAGGGGGAAAAGGTTTTGTCGTGTCCTCTTCACGATTGTCTTGGTGTGTTTGGACCATGATCGTTGGTGATGTGGACACCAAGGAACTTGAAGCTCTCGACCCGCTCCACTACAGCCCCGTCGATGTTAATGGTGGCCTGTTCGGCCCATCTTTTCCTGTAGTCCACGATCAGCTCCTTAGTCAATCCACAGCCAGACACTGGCTGACATCAGTTGATGATAGGATTTAGACAAGTTGTAAATGCAACAAGTACTCATATTGTATCATATACTGTGCCTTCAGAAAGTATTCACAACCCTTGACTTTTTCCACATTTTGTTGTGTTACGGCCTGAATTGAAAATGTACTTAATTGAGATTTGATGTCACTGGCCTACACAAAATACACCATAATGTCAAAGTGGAATATTGTTTATCAACATTTTTCAAAATTAATAAAAAATGAAAAGCTGAAATGACTTGAGTCAATAAGTATTGAACCCCTTTGATATGACAAGCCTAAATAAGTTCAGGAATAAAAATGCATTAAGTCACATATTCCAAAACATGCATGATGTTTGCAACAAGGCACTAAAGTAATAGTGCAAAAAATGTGGCAAAGCAATTAACCTTTTGTCCTGATTACAAAGTGTTATGTTTATGGGAAAATCAATATAACACATTACTGAGCACCACTCCCCACATTTTCAAGCATAGTGGTGACTGCATCATGCTATGGGTATGCTTGAAATCGTTAAGAACTGAGGAGTTTTTCAGGATAAAAAAGAAATGGAATGGAGCTAATCACAAGCAAAATTCTATAGGAAAACCTGGTTTAAGGAGGGGGGGGGGGCTCTCTCTTTCCACCAGACACTGGTAGAATAATTCACTTTTCAGCAGGACAATAACCTAAAATACAAGGCCAAATCTACACTGGAGTTGCTTCCCAAGAAGAAAGTGAATGTTCCTGAGTGGCCGAGTTACAGTTTTGACTTAAATTTACTTGAAAATCAATGGCAAGACCTGAAAATGTTTGTCTAGCAATGGTAAGCAACCAATTTGTCAGAGAATGTTGAAAAGAATAATGGGCAATTGTTGCACAATCCAGGTGCGGAAATCTCTTAGAGTCTTACCCAGAAAGACTAACAGCTGCAATCGCTGCCAAAGGTTCTTCTACAAAGTATTTACTCAGGGGTGGGAATAATTATGTAAATTCGATATTTCTCTATTTCATTTTCAAGACGTTTGCAAAAATTTCTAAAAACATGTTTTCACTTTGTCATGATGGGGTATTTTGTGTAGAGGGTTGAGAAAATGAATCTATTTAATCCATTTTGAAGTCAGGCTTCAACAGAACAAAATGTGTATTAAGTCAAGGGTTATGAACCCTTTCTGAAGGCTCTGTAGTAGGACTCAGTTAATAACACTATAATAACACTCAACAATTTAGACATTTATGGTCTGTTTACATATATTTTAGAGGTTATTTATACAGAAAATGGTATTTATAATTATATGACAATATTTTAGGTTGACAATAATTCTATTACACAATTTCTGATATATCACATGCCTTAGTTTTATTTTCCTACAAAATTACAATCAGGATTACGTCTCTACAGGATTATGCCTCCCTGACCAATAGGGCTGCCATTTCACCCCATTTTGAAATGTGAGGGTTTATGACATAGCCCCTCTAGTAATATAATAGGATCTCTATGGTCAGACATCTTCGTGAGAACAGTGCCGCTCCTCTTCATCTCCAACGGAGGAGAGGGGCCCCCTCTCTCTCTCTCTCTCTCCAAAAGGCAGTTCTCGACCGGGCCTTTCTCCTCCGTGTCCTCCCCTGTCCCAGAACCAATACACGCTGTGGTGCTGTTCAACCGCCCCCCCCCCTCACTTAAGCTTAACATATAAGACAAGTAGGCCTCAGGCAGTGAGGAAACACACTCACGAACAAAGGATTCTTGGTTTAGGGGTTTTCTTTGACACACTGCATTCTCCATACATGTGAACATGCCTTGCTACAGTATGATATTGTAAAGAAATCCCTCCCTCCCCCAGACACTCTGCAGTCAGCACACTCTCCAGCCCTTACACCCTTCTTTATAGACACTTCTGATTGATATTGATGTTAATTAGTGAGGTTGCCACTAACAACCCTGTTTCTCAGCACCATCAATCTAACCATCCATTAAAGTTGTGTATTGTGCCTATTGAATCATTTTCACCCTAACAAGATAACCATCCATCAATCTTTTTTGGCCTGTCGATGGCCAGCGTAATGAATGGCTGTACAGGTAAGGAGAAATAATGCACCTCATCTTCAGCTGAGCTCCGTCTAATCGCCCCTCGTGCAACAACACAGATTGATCCTGGAGTAGAGTTGCTGGGGAGACATTCTGTGAAGCATTGTTGACATTGCACAAGACACTACCCACTTTATATTTGACATACTTGACATTGAACATTCATAATTTATACTATTGTGTGCATACCAGTTGTATAATAATGCATAGTCACACCCTTATCTTTTTCACCTGTCTTTGTGATTGTCTCCACCCACCTCCAGGTGTCACCTGTTTTCCTCATTAGTCCCCGGGTACTTATTCCTGTGTTCCCTGTTTGTCTGTTACCAGTTTGTCTTGTCTTGTCAACCAGCATGTTATTTCCTTGCTCCTGTTTTTGCCTTTTCTCTGTTTTTCCTAGTCCTCCCGGTTTTGACCCTTGCCTGCCTTGACTCTGAACCCACCTGCCTGACCATACTGACTGCCCTGACCTCGAGCCTGCCTGACCATACTGACTGCCCTGACCTCGAGCCTGCCTGACCATACTGACTGCCCTGACCTCGAGCCTGCCTGACCATACTGCCTGCCCTGACCTCCAGCCTGCCTGACCATACTGCCTGCCCTGACCTCCAGGCTGCCTGACCATACTGACTGCCCTGACCTCCAGCCTGCCTGACCATACTGCCTGCCCTGACCTCCAGCCTGCCTGACCATACTGCCTGCCCTGACCTCCAGCCTGCCTGACCATACTGCCTGCCCTGACCTCCAGCCTGCCTGACCATACTGCCTGCCCTGACCTCCAGCCTGCCTGACCATACTGACTGCCCTGACCTCCAGCCTGCCTGACCATACTGCCTGCCCTGACCTCGAGCCTGCCTGACCATACTGCCTGCCCTGACCTCCAGCCTGCCTGACCATACTGCCTGCCCTGACCTCCAGCCTGCCTGACCATACTGCCTGCCTTGACCTCGAGCCTGCCTGACCATACTGCCTGCCCTGACCTCCAGCCTGCCTGACCATACTGCCTGCCCTGACCTCGAGCCTGCCTGACCATACTGCCTGCCCTGACCTCGACCCTGTCTGCCACTCTGTGCCTCCTGGACTCTGACCTTGTTATAATCTTTTGCCTGTCCACGACCATTCTCTTGCCTGCCCCTTGGATTATAATAAATATCAGAGACTCAAACCATCTGCCTCCCGTGTCTGCATCTGGGTCTCGTCCTGTGCCCTTATAGAATAGTATACTTTCTTCATCTTACTTGTTATTTTTGGCTTACTTTTGATTATTAATTATATTTATATTCAGACTGCACTGTTGAGGGAAGTGCAAGTAAGCATTCCGCTGCCCCGTTTATACCTGCTGTAACCTGTGTACGTGACAAATAAACTTTGATTTGAAATCTTAGAGAAGTGGCAGAGTAGCCTAGTGGTTAGAGTGTTGGACTAGTAACCGAAAAGTTGCAAGATCGAATCCCGGAGCTGACAAGGTACAAATTCTGTCGTTCTGCTCCTTAACAAGGAAGTTAACCCACTGTTCCTAGGCCGTCATTGAAAATAAGAATTTGTTCTTAACTGACTTACCTAGTTAAAGAAAGGTAATAAAATAAAGTGGTATAAGGCTGTCCCTTCCTCTTAGATAAGTGGTACATGGCTGTCCCTTCCTCTTAGAGAAGTGGTATATGGCTGTCCCTTCCTCTTAGATAAGTGGTATAAGGCAGTCCCTTCCTCTTAGAGAAGTGGTATAAGGCTGTCCCTTCCTCTTAGAGAAGTGGTATAAGGCTGTCCCTTCCTCTTAGAGAAGTGGTACATGGCAGTCCCTTCCTCTTAGAGAAGTGGTATAAGGCAGTCCCTTCCTCTTAGAGAAGTGGTATATGGCAGTCCCTTCCTCTTAGAGAAGTGGTACATGGCAGTCCCTTCCTCTTAGAGAAGTGGTATAAGGCAGTCCCTTCCTCTTAGAGAAGTGGTACATGGCAGTCCCTTCCTCTTAGAGAAGTGGTATAAGGCTGTCCCTTCCTCTTAGAGAAGTGGTACATGGCAGTCCCTTCCTCTTAGAGAAGTGGTATAAGGCAGTCCCTTCCTCTTAGAGAAGTGGTATAAGGCAGTCCCTTCCTCTTAGAGAAGTGGTACATGGCAGTCCCTTCCTCTTAGAGAAGTGGTACATGGCAGTCCCTTCCTCTTAGAGAAGTGGTATATGGCTGTCCCTTCCTCTTAGAGAAGTGGTATAAGGCAGTCCCTTCCTCTTAGAGAAGTGGTATATGGCTGTCCCTTCCTCTTAGAGAAGTGGTATATGGCTGTCCCTTCCTCTTAGAGAAGTGGTATAAGGCAGTCCCTTCCTCTTAGAGAAGTGGTACATGGCAGTCCCTTCCTCTTAGAGAAGTGTATATGGCAGTCCCTTCCTCTTAGAGAAGTGGTATATGGCTGTCCCTTCCTCTTAGAGAAGTCCCTCTTAGAAAAGGGATACATGGATGTCCCAGAGTTAATCCTGCAGGATAATGGCCCAGGATTGGTTTGGGATGAGGTTATATTGGATTATAATCCGCCCATCTGAAGTCAGTGCTCTGATTGCTTTGTGCAGCGTTTGACAAGATTCAATTATCTTTTTTCTGTGTTTAACATTTGGATTTTGGATTTGATGGTTCCTCAGATCAGAGGTTCCAAAACGTTCCACACTGAGCCCCCCTCGCAGCATTGAGGAACTGCAATCTAACCTGAAACTCTATTTGCACACTTCACTATCCCTCCCTTCATCTACTTTCAAATGAGCAATTCCATCTCATGCAGGCATTACCTCTGTAATAACAACATATTTGTTCAGTAGTCAGTTGAAGAGAGATGTGTCTCAGTCAGGTAGTCTTGGTAGAGAACAGTGTTCAGCACGGCTCGGAATAGAAAACACACCAGGTGAGAGACAGAACACCAATGTTTTGTTAGGCATGCTGTGGGTACACACACACACACACACACACACACACACACACACACACACACACACACACACACACACACACACACACACACACACACACACACACACACACACACACACACACACACACACACACACACACACACACACACACACACACACACACACACACACACACACACACACACCCTCTCTTGTATAACTAACCTTGTGGGGACACACAATTCACTCCCATTCAAAATCCTATTTTCCCTAACCCATAACTATAAACCTAACCTTAACCCTAAACCTAACTCCTAACCCTATCCCTAAAACTAACCCTAGCTCCTAACCCTAAGCCTAATTTTAACCCTAATACTAATTCTAACCTTAACCCTTTTGTTTGTTGACTATTCTTGTATGGACTCCTGGTATAATTAAACAGGTCCACAGACACACAGACACACAGTGCTGCATGTTATTATGATGACATATTGTTGACAAGGCCTACAGGGCACCTCAGACTGCACCATGACCAAAATCCTTGTCATCTTCCATTTGGTTTGTATCTGGTGCCGAGAGTTAGACTCTGACTCTTATGGGACGACACACGCCTCCATTCCTTTCATATTCTAATCAGGGAAAAATCATATTGGATTTTTGACCAGGTACTGAGACTTTATTATTCCCCCCAGCCTGTCAAACTGTGGGCCTTGAGAGAGGCACCAGCAGAAAACACAGAATGAAGATAAGTCTGTGTGGCTCTTGGCACTATCATCACAAATCTGCTGACATTCTCCGCAGTCCAAGTTGTGGGATCGTCTTTTATTAAAACGTCAGACTCTATTACATTATAAAAGGAGCCCACGTTTACTTTCAGCTGCAAATAAAAGCATCCAATACTGGAGCACACTAGAAGTAAAGAGAGTAATGCTGCAGTCAGTGTCGCAGAAAAATAGAAAAGGTCCTTTGGTGATGAAACTGGTGAAACGTAATGTGGTAAATGTGGCACAAAATGGAGTTCTGAGGGCTTTATTGCATATTGCAGGCTACTGGCTGTGACCGGCCGGCCATCGACACTACTGGATGACTTTCCCTCCCTCTCGCTACTCCACTACTCCCCCTCTCTGTCTCTGACCAAAAGGCACGTCAGTCACACAAAAGGGATTGGCTGAGATTACTACATTACGCTCCATAGAAAACGAGTTGCCCAGGGGGAAATTTGATTGGTTGGAACGTGGAGTCCATAAGTATTTCCTGTGAAGAATGGAGAAGCCCGCAGCAGAGCTCGCGACGTTGCCGGTTAATAATACATATTTATACTTCCCAGACTCAGGGACAGTTATACCTTCACACATTTCATTTATTTCTTGCATCTTATCTTTTGCACCTCCGGCGGTGTTTTTCCTTTTTCTTGGGTCTCGTTGTTATTATTATATGATGTACCTTTTCCCCACCTTTGGTGCAAAGCTTCGGAGAATTGATGATAAAAAAGGTAGCAAAGTTTTGAAAAGTTTGAAAACTTCATGTTTTCTGAATCAGTCTCACTCGGGTGGTTGCCGCTCGTTTCAGCATTGTTCCTTCCATCCGGTTTTCATTTGTAGATATATCAAAATATTCATCGCAGCGTTGGAATACACTATATCTGACAGACCCATTCGACACAGTTTGATAGGGTGCTTTTCATTTGAATGTATCCCTTTGCCTGTTTTCACTCTTCCTGTAAACAACATGTGGAAGTCATTGAACGACCATCGCTTGTGTCTGTTAAGGACGATCTGGAGAAATCTCTCTCCTGAGCCGTGTGATAGGCTGCAGCAATTTACAATATAATGACAGGATCAATATGAACAGTGCTACTGGCGCCTTTGATAGTTCTGTCACGATCAACGCCGGAGATAAAGCACTATAATTTCTTCTCATTCTGAACGGAGCTGCCACAACGACCTTTAGTCATTACTGCACATAGTGGGCCAAGTTCCGATAAGACCCCCACAATTTCCTGTTAGTTCCCCAACAAATGATTGGCTGCTCCAGCAGTAATTTGATTGCTAATTGGCTAGAGCAGGCTAGATGTTATAATGAACTGTATAATTATTGGTCAAGTTGGGTGTGGCACAATAATTCAGCCCCGCTGATGGTTAAAGAGCCAAGGGGGCCGAGCGATTCGCTCTCCCAGTCACGCTCCAAGGCTTTTGAGTGACATCAGCTCAACACAAAGGATGAAATACCCCAGTCCTAATAGTCATTGGAATCTTTGCATATACAATTGCAATACTGTTATTATGTGGCCAGGGCCTTTTTCTCTTTTGTAAAGATATTCAAAATTGCTATACTATTATTCAAGCTATTCTCTCCCTCCTCCCCCTCCTCTCCCTTCTCTCTGTCCTCCCCTGCTTCCCCTCTTCACCCTACTCCCCCTCCTCTCCCCCTCCCCCTCTTCCCCCTCTTCCTGAATTAAGTTACTGTGAAGGAGATAAGAAAGAGAAAATAAGATACACAGTGATTTGTTTTACTGTGGACACCTGGAGGAGAGTGAAGCTGTCAGGGGTTAGTGATAAGGGATGTGAGGCGAGTGAGGTTGTCAGGGGTTAGTGATAAGGGATGTGAGGAGAGTGTAGGCTGTCAGGGGTTAGTGATAAGGGATGTGAGGAGAGTGTAGGCTGTCAGGGGTTAGTGATAAGGGATGTGAGGAGAGTGTAGGCTGTCAGGGGTTAGTGATAAGGGATGTGGGGCGAGTGAGGTTGTCAGGGGTTAGTGATAAGGGATGTGAGGAGAGTGAGGCTGTCAGGGGTTAGCGATAAGGGATGTGAGGAGAGTGATGCTGTCAGGGGTTAGTGATAAGAGATGTGAGGAGAGTGTAGGCTGTCAGGGGTTAGTGATAAGGGATGTGAGGAGAGTGAGGCTGTCAGGGGTTAGTAATAAGGGATGTGAGGAGAGTGAGGCTGTCAGGGGTTAGTGATAAGGAATGTGAGATGAGTGAGGCTGTCAGGGGTTAGTGATAAGGGATGTGAGGAGAGTGTAGGCTGTCAGGGGTTAGTGATAAGGGATGTGAGGAGAGTGAGGTTGTCAGGGGTTAGTGATAAGGGATGTGAGGAGAGTGTAGGCTGTCAGGGGTTAGTGATAAAGGATGTGAGGAGAGTGAGGTTGTCAGGGGTTAGTGATAAGGGATGTGAGGAGAGTGTAGGCTGTCAGGGGTTAGTGATAAAGGATGTGAGGAGAGTGAGGTTGTCAGGGGTTAGTGATAAGGGATGTGAGGAGAGTGTAGGCTGTCAGGGGTTAATGATAATGGATGTGAGGAGAGTGTAGGCTGTCAGGGGTTAGTAATAAGGGATGTGAGGAGAGTGAGGCTGTCAGGGGTTAGTGATAAGGGATGTGAGGAGAGTGAGGTTGTCAGGGGTTAGTGATAAGGGATGTGAGGAGAGTGTAGGCTGTCAGGGGTTAATGATAAGGGATGTGAGGAGAGTGTAGGCTGTCAGGGGTTAGTAATAAGGGATGTGAGGAGAGTGTAGGCTGTCAGGGGTTAGTGATAAGGGATGTGAGATGAGTGAGGCTGTCAGGGGTTAGTGATAAGGGATGTGAGGAGAGTGAGGTTGTCAGGGGTTAGTGATAAGGGATGTGAGGAGAGTGAGGCTGTCAGGGGTTAGTGATAAGGGATGTGAGGAGAGTGAGGCTATAGGGAGGGGTCCATGGTGAAGAGGGGTGTGGCCTATTTGGGCTGACTACTGAGCCGAAGGTCCTACACGGGTTTAAGGGATTACCCGTCCATAATGTGTGACTCCTGATCTCTCTGCTTATCTTCTCACTTGACCCTCAACCCCTTCAAATCCTCTCCAACCCCCCAAATCAAATCAAATCAAATGACATTTTATTTGTCACGCCGAATACCGTGAAATACTTACTTACAAGCCCTTAGCCAACAATGCAGTTCAAGAAATAGAGTTAATCAAATATTTACTAAATAAACGAAAGTTAAAAAACAGAAAAACAAACAGTAACACAAACCATTTACATAACACTAACGAGGCTATATACAGGGGGTACCGGTACTGAGTCAATGTGCGGAGGCACAGGTTAGTTGAGGTAATTTATAACGTGACTATGCATAGATAAGAAACAGCGAATAGCAGCAGTGTAAAAACAGTCCGGGTGGTTTAATTGTTCAGCAGTCTAATGGCTTGGGGCTGGAAGCTGTTAAGGAGCCTTTTGGTCCTAGACCTAGTATATAGGTCCTGGATGTCAGGAAGTTTGGCCCCAGTGATGTACTGGGCCGTACACACTACCCTCTGTAGCACCTTGCGGTCAGATGCCGAGCAGTTGCCATACCAGGCGTTGATGCAACCGGTCAGGATGCTCTCGATGGTGCAGCTGTAGAACTTTTTGAGGATCTGGGGACCCATGCCAAATCTTTTCAGTCTTCTAAGGGGGAAAGGTGTTGTCGTGCCCTCTTCACAACTGTCTTGGTGTGTTTGGACCATGTTAGTTTGTTGGTGATGTGGAAACAAGGAACTTGAAACTCTCAACCCGCTCCACTTCAGTCCCGTTGATGTTAATGGTGGCCTGTTCGACCCTCCTTTTCCTATAGTCCACGATCAGCTCCTTTGTCTTGCTCACACACCTCCTTTAAGTCACTCCCGCCATCTCGCTGGCCATTTTATTTTGTTCTCTTTCACTATCCTCACTTTTACTCATCCATCCTCTCCAATCCCTCTTCCTCCTCCTGGTCCCTCTTCCTCCCTCCTCCTCCTTCCTCTGTCTTTCCATCTCTCCAATCCCCACAGGGGGTGTTTAGGTGGTGTGGGGGGATATGCAGTGGAGCTGGAACTGCTCGAAACAAATCAGCCAATCGATCCCCTGGTTGTATCTCTCCATCTATCCCTCTGATCGTCAGCAGAAAACAAAGTGTTTATTAAGCGAAACCCTCCCCCGATCCGAGTCACCACCACTGTATCTAAGACATATCTAAGGCGGAGGGAGCCGTTGCAGAGTGCTCTCGCTGATTCCCCGGTGTAGGCCTGCCGCCCGGTTGCAGATAGCATCTCAGTAGATGTTTACCTGAGAGAATTCTTAATTGCCTGTTTCTTGACTTTTTTTGCTTACCCAAACTTTTTTCTCTCTCTCCCTCAGAAAGTGGAGAGAGAGAGAGACAGAGAGGGAGAGAGAGAGAGAGAGAGAGAGAGAGAGAGAGAGTGAGCTAGCTCTCCCATTTATGACAATGAGTAGCAAAGCAAAGCTTAAAAAGCGCCAGAGCAGTGTGTTTATCTGTCATCTGCGGTCTATGGGGCTTAAAAAGTGAATCAGCGTCTGAATTCAGAGGAAACCATTGCATTATAGGTTCATCCCAGCTTGATTGAAATGGAAAGCTGTGGCTTCTCTCTCGCGGAGAGAAAAAACCCCATCACTGCTGATTAGATTATGGAAAGAAAGAAAAGCGTAGGGGGATAGGAAGAGGAAACTTACAGAGAGAGACAGAGGGAGGGGAGTTTGAGTCAAGAGAAGAATGTAATGAGGCAGAAAGAGAAAAATTGATAGAGAGAGGGAGAAAGGCAAAGGGAATGAAGGAGTAGGCTAGTGAATGAGCAGAGAAACATTGATAGAGAGAGGGAGAAAGGCAAAGGGAATGAAGGAGTAGGCTAGTGAATGAGCAGAGAGAAATTGTCCCCAGAAAGCTGTGTGCTGTGTTTTCATCCTTGCCTGGCTACCCAGACTCCTTGCTCCGGCCAAACGCTACGCCACGCTCATGGATGTTCGATTTCTTCTCCGCAATGAGTCTGGATCTTAGTACCTCCCCGACCCTTCACCAAAAAATACAAACACATTTGCGATCGTCTGATTGGTCCAGAAACCGATGGTTTGGGCAATAATCAGAACACACATTGGTAAAGCAGCATTTTGAAAATATGTAATTGGCTTTGATACGCTGATAAGTTAGAGAAGATCCAATCGCTGGTGACTTTGTTTTGTACAACGTCCCTTGTGCCCCTCGTCACCACAAACAACTTCAATGATGTCAGTCTCAGACTGAAGTAATTAGCGAATGATAGAGCAAATGAGGAATTTAGAGTGAGTTGTCAGGCTAGTTTCACCCACTGTTATCACGCCCTGACCTTAGTATTCTTTGTTTTCTTTATTATTTTTGGTTAGGTCAGGGTGTGACAAGGGTGATATATGTTTTTTGTCCTGTCTTGCGGATTTGTATGTTTATGGGGTTGTTACGAGTCTAGGTGTTTTGTATGTCTATGGTTGCCTAGATTGGTTCTCAATTAGAGGCAGCTGTTTTTCGTTGTCTCTGATTGGGAACCATATTTAGGCAGCCATATTCCTTGAGTATTTCGTGGGTGATTGTCCTTGTTTAGTTGCCTGTGAGCACTACGTTAGCTTCACGTTTCGTTTTGTTGTTTTTTGTGAGTTTGTTAAGTGCTCTTCGTTGAATAAATAGAAGAATGGATTCATATCACGCTGCGCCTTGGTCCACTCCTTTAAACGGCCGTGATAACTATACAGACAGACACACAATAGATTTGTGCCACTCTGGCTTCAGGGCTGCAACGTCTGAATAATCAATCAGCCATTAATGGAGTAAGTGGCTATGGAAGGATATTAAATGTTAATTGTTGTAAAATATCGATCCCACTCATTGATCCCCAGGATAATTGCAATCAGGAAAAACAAATATACATTACACCAGAGTAGCCCCCCCTGTACTGGAAAGGGCCGACCAAGATGAATGGCTGTTTCGATGACATCTGTTTTGGCGTTGCTTATGTGTCTGCCGGCCATTTTCAGGGGCTCAGGCTGCTTCCCAAATGGCACACTATTCCCTATTCAGTGCCCTACTTTTTCCCAAGGCCCCAGGGCCCATAGGGGTCTGGTCAAAAGTAGTGCACTACATAGGGAAAAGTGAGAGAGAAAACTTTGTGGGAAGGAAAGAGTGCTCAATCATCTGGACACGTCCTCACTGGTATTCTGGGTAAATTTAGAATGACATATTTATTATTCATTTTGCCTATCAATCAGGAGCTATTCTGATATTCATTTTCGTTCTGCAATCCGACCCGTGCCGGATTTCACTCGGGCTCGACTTTCATTATACGCCTGACTCTTATAACATTTCGAGCTCTCCTTCTGTGCATTCAGAGTAGCTACTTTGCCATACTCAATTCCATTCAAGTTCTGAGCATCCAGGAGATCCTGGTATTGGTATTCTGGTTTACTTCCTGGTCAGAGCACTTCCCGGGGAGTACTGAGCCCTGTGATTGGTGGATGCTGGTTATGACTCAAGGAATATAGACACTACACTAGTCTCTGGCCTTGCAGTTCATAGATTAACCCTCTGTGGCCCAGGGTCGATGAGCGCTGGAACAACAATCCCACTATCCCCCAACCTCTAGTCAGGGTGGCTCGGGAGGGGGGCTCGGGGTGTAGAGGAGGGGGGAGACAGGGGCTACTCCCAGGGTACCCAGGGAGAGTTGGCTTGGCAGCCGAGAGGCGGCCTGTCAGATGCCTGTTGAATAATTCATGGTCAGGACTCGGTAGCAGTTGGAGCTCCTAATACCTCACGAGTCTCAGACATCCCCCGTACGGCCCTAATCAATAACACTTAGCCACTGCTTTATAATCAAGGAGAGACACTTAAATTCCATCATCAGCCAATTAGCTGTGGAGTCCTCCTTCTCATCCCACTGTTCTCCCTCCTTCTGAAGCGCAGAGCACGTCATCCATTGTTAAACCTGAATAATGTTTAGGCAGCTCTCGTTTTTTGATTGAGGGTTTCGATGGGTTTAATAAGAAAAATGTCAAGTCGTGCGCCAATATTGCCTCGGAGCGGAGCGCGGGAAGAGTGGCAGCCCAAGACTGATTCCTATCTAAAGGTTTCTTTGTGCGTTCCTCCAAAAAAGGTTTTTATCATGTATTTTATGGTCTGTTCTTTTTCAGCTGTCTCTGGATGATGGGAGAGAGAGCAAGAGAGACGAGGGAGACCAGGGAGAGGGAGACCAGGGAGAGGGAGACAAGGGAGAGGGAGACGAGGGAGAGGGTGACCAGGGAGACCAGGGAGACCAGGGAGAGGGAGACAAGGGAGAGGGAGATGAGGGAGACGAGGGAGAGGGAGACCAGGGAGACCAGGGAGAGGGAGACCAGGGAGACCAGGGAGAGGGAGACCAGGGAGACCAGGGAGAGGGAGACCAGGGAGAGGGAGATGAGGGAAACGAGGGAGAGGGTGACAAGGGAGAGGGAGACAGGGTAGAGGGATAGGGAGATGGGGGAGAGGCAGATAGGGTAGAGGGAGAGGGAGACGGGGAGAGGGAGACAGGGTAGAGGAATAGGGAAATGGGGTAGAGGGAGAGGGAGACAGGGTAGAGGGAGAGGGAGACGGGGAGAGGGATAGGGAGATGGGGTAGAGGGAGAGGGAGACGGGGAGAGGGAGACAGGGTAGAGGGATAGGGAGATGGGGTAGAGGGAGAGGGAGACGGGGAGAGGGAGATGAAGTGATATTTACTGCAGTGTGGTTATGTTCTCTCGTACAATAGTTTCCTCCCTTCTTGTTCTACTCTTGGCTGGCCTGAGGGCGGCACAAGTAATGTTACAACCCTATGTTCTGTACTGTACATTACCTCATAGAAAACACTGTATCCCCACTATACACATGCCCAACAATCCCTCATACACCACCTCATTAAACAGTACAGTCAAACAGGCTGCCCAGAAGACAATGAAATGAGGAAATTGATAGATCCATAAGAACAAAAGTATCTGGAAAAATAACACTGAACTGATTGGTCTCTAGTTGTCTCTGGAATAATAACACTGACCTGATTGGTCCCTAGTTGTCTCTGTGTGTCTCTGAAATAATAACACTGACCTGATTGGTCTCTAGTTGTCTCTGTATGTCTCTGGAATAATAACACTGACCTGATTGGTCCCTAGTTGTCTCTGTGTCTCTGGAATAATAACACTGACCTGATTGGTCTCTAGTTATCTCTGTGTATCTCTGGAATAATAACACTGACCTGAATGATCTCTAGTTGTCTCTGTATGTCTCTGGAATAATAACACTGACCTGATTGGTCTCTAGTTGTCTCTGTTTGTCTCTGGAATAATAACACTGACCTGATTGGTCCCTAGTTGTCTCTGTGTGTCTCTGGAATAATAACACTGACCTGATTGGTCCCTAGTTGTCTCTGTGTGTCTCTGGAATAATAACACTGATCTGATTGGTCTCTAGTTGTCTCTGTTTGTCTTGTCTTCCACTTCCAGTTGTGGAAATTGATCTGTTGATTCAACTAAGATAAGGCACCACACTGAACAAACCACACTGAATAGAACTAATGCCTCTCTCCCTGCCTGTCGAATATCTACTCACCAACGAGTTCATCCAGGGAGGACTTACTCCCTGGGTCGTGTTAATTGGGGAACACTGTCCCAAAACGTTTTGCAATTGAAATGAAAACGAGTGACCAATAACTTTGGTAAAGTGCCTACTGAACAAGAGTCTAAATTTTAACTCCAATATATATTGACTACAGGATACGGTACATTCAGTAATATGTCTCAATTCCTTGTATACCGTAGGCTATTTGTTTATTTGGTAACTGTTAGAATGAGAGTGCTCTCTCTGTGGGGGTCAGAGGTCAGTGCATGGTAATGCACCAGACTGGGAGTTCATTAGCGGGTCCATTATCCGCTGTTACTTCACCCCCATCATCCCCTCCTGGGGGTCAGCTAGAGAGGGATTGTAGTTGTTTAGTCTCTTGTGGTGAAGTGGTCTGGGAGAGTTTATGGGTTGGTAGTTATTAAGGTAGTTATAACCCTCTATCAGCAAAGTTGTTATAACCCTCTAACTTAAGGTTGTTATAACTCTTCATCATAAGGTTGTTATAACCCTCTAACACAAGGTTGTTATAACCCTCAAACATAAGGTAGTTATAACCCTCTATCAGCAAAGTTGTTATAACCCTCTAACTTAAGGTTGCTATAACTCTTCATCATAAGGTTGTTATAACCCTCTAACACAAGGTTGTTATAACCCTCCAACATAAGGTTGTTATAACCCTGTAACATAAGGTTGTTATAACCCTGTAACATAAGGTTGTTATAACCCTGGAACATAAGGTTCTTATAACCCTGGAACATTAGGTTGTTATAACTGTGTAACATAAGGTTGTTATAACCCTGTAACATAAGGTTCTTATAACCCTGGAACATAAGTTTGTTATAACCCTTTAACATAAGGTTGTTATAACCCTTCATCATAAGGTTGGTATAACCCTGGAACATAAGGTTGTTATAACCCTTCACCATAAGGTTGTTATAAAACTCTAACACAAGGTTGTTATAACCCTGTAACATAAGGTTGTTATAACTGTGTAACATAAGGTTGTTATAACCCTGTAACATAAGGTTGTTATAACTGTGTAAAATAAGGTTGTTATAACTGTGTAACATAAGGTTGTTATAACCCTGTAACATAAGGTTGTTATAACCCTGTAACATAAGGTTGTTATAACCCTGTAACATAAGGTTCTTATAACCCTGTAACATAAGGTTGTTATAACCCTGTAACATAAGGTTGTTATAACTGTGTAACATAAGGTTGTTATAACCCTTTAACATAAGGTTGTTATAACCCTTTTACATGAGTTGTTATAACTCTTTAACATAAGGTTGTTATAACCCTGTAACATAAGGTTGTTATAACTCTTTAACATAAGGTTGTTATAGCCCTGTAACATAAGGTTGTTATAACTGTGTAACATAAGGTTGTTATAACTATGTAACATAAGGTTGTTATAAGTGTGTAACATAAGGTTGTTATAACCCTGTAACATAAGGTTGTTATAACTGTGTAACATAAGGTTGTTATAACTGTGTAACATAAGGTTGTTATAAGTGTGTAACATAAGGTTGTTATAACTGTGTAACATAAGGTTGTTATAACTGTGTAACATAAGGTTGTTATAACTGTGTAACATAAGGTTGTTATAACTGTGTAACATAAGGTTGTTATAACTGTGTAACATAAGGTTGTTATAAGTGTGTAACATAAGGTTGTTATAACTGTGTAACATAAGGTTGTTATAACCCTGTAACATAAGGTTGTTATAACTGTGTAACATAAGGTTGTTATAACTGTGTAACATAAGGTTGTTATAACCCTGTAACATAAGGTTGTTATAACTGTGTAACATAAGGTTGTTATAAGTGTGTAACATAAGGTTGTTATAACCCTGTAACATAAGGTTGTTATAACTGTGTAACATAAGGTTGTTATAACCCTGTAACATAAGGTTGTTATAACCCTGTAACATAAGGTTGTTATAACTGTGTAACATAAGGTTGTTATAACTGTGTAACATAAGGTTGTTATAACTGTGTAACATAAGGTTGTTATAACCCTGTAACATAAGGTTGTTATAACTGTGTAACATAAGGTTGTTATAACCCTGTAACATAAGGTTGTTATAACTGTGTAACATACGGTTGTTATAACTGTGTAACATAAGGTTGTTATAACCCTGTAACATAAGGTTGTTATAACCCTGTAACATAAGGTTGTTATAACTGTGTAACATAAGGTTGTTATAACCCTGTAACATAAGGTTGTTATAACACTGTAACATAAGGTTGTTATAACTGTGTAACATAAGGTTGTTATAACCCTGTAACATAAGGTTGTTATAACTGTGTAACATAAGGTTGTTATAACCCTGTAACATAAGGTTGTTATAGCCCTGTAACATAAGGTTGTTATAACTGTGTAACATAAGGTTGTTATAACCCTGTAACATAAGGTTGTTATAACTGTGTAACATACGGTTGTTATAACTGTGTAACATAAGGTTGTTATAACTGTGTAACATAAGGTTGTTATAACTGTGTAACATACGGTTGTTATAACCCTGTAACATAAGGTTGTTATAACTGTGTAACATACGGTTGTTATAACTGTGTAACATAAGGTTGTTATAACTGTGTAACATACGGTTGTTATAACACTGTAACATAAGGTTGTTATAACTGTGTAACATAAGGTTGTTATAACTGTGTAACATACGGTTGTTATAACACTGTAACATAAGGTTGTTATAACTGTGTAACATAAGGTTGTTATAACTGTGTAACATACGGTTGTTATAACACTGTAACATAAGGTTGTTATAACTGTGTAACATAAGGTTGTTATAACTGTGTAACATACGGTTGTTATAACACTGTAACATAAGGTTGTTATAACTGTGTAACATAAGGTTGTTATAACTGTGTAACATACGGTTGTTATAACCCTGTAACATAAGGTTGTTATAACTGTGTAACATACGGTTGTTATAACCCTGTAACATAAGGTTGTTATAACTGTGTAACATACGGTTGTTATAACTGTGTAACATAAGGTTGTTATAACCCTGTAACATAAGGTTGTTATAACACTGTAACATAAGGTTGTTATAACTGTGTAACATAAGGTTGTTATAACTGTGTAACATAAGGTTGTTATAACTGTGTAACATAATGTTGTTATAACCCTGTAACATAAGGTTGTTATAACTGTGTAACATACGGTTGTTATAACCCTGTAACATAAGGTTGTTATAACTGTGTAACATACGGTTGTTATAACTGTGTAACATAAGGTTGTTATAACCCTGTAACATAAGGTTGTTATAACCCTGTAACATAAGGTTGTTATAACCCTGTAACATAAGGTTGTTATAACTGTGTAACATAAGGTTGTTATAACCCTTTAACATAAGGTTGTTATAACTGTGTAACATAAGGTTGTTATAACTGTGTAACATAAGGTTGTTATAACCCTTCACCATAAGGTTGTTATAACCCTGTAACATAAGGTTGTTATAACCCTTTAACATAAGGTTGTTATAACTGTGTAACATAAGGTTGTTATAACCCTGTAACATAAGGTTGTTATAACACTGTAACATAAGGTTGTTATAACCCTGTAACATAAGGTTGTTATAACCCTGTAACATAAGGTTAGAGGGTTCAGGCCCCTTCCTTCCTCCACTTCCATCGTGTTGTCGTTCTGAAGCCTCCTTCGTTCTGTGCTACCTTTCCATTCTTCCTCTCCTTCCTGTCTGCACGTAGAGCATGTCAGTTTACAGCCAGTTAAACTTTTCTGCCGTGTCAATCCCTCAGATTGCAAGGAAAGCACTTCTCCTCCCAGCCAGGGGGAGAGGGGGGTATCAGCATTTTAGTGCCAAACTTGAACCTCACCCCAACCCCAACCTTTCATATTCACGATTAGCGCGAAAATCCTCTGCTGTCATCCACAACTATCTGAATTTCTGAGGTGAGTACAGGAATGTGTGTGTGAGTTAAGTCCCCCACCTCCGTAATGTGTCCCTGGCCAGCCAGTTGTCTCATTATCTCCCTGGACCCTTCTGTTAGAATAGTGGCACGGAGACTTCCAGAATCTCCTCAGCGCATTCTGGAGAGACTTCTCTTCCTGCCCTCTGAGTCCACAAGGTCAGGCTTGGTCTCCGGACCCTCCACCAGGCTGCAATAATGGAACAATTAACTGGGAGGAAAATTGTCTCTGGGCACAATGGCTCTGGCTCCCTCCATTAGAAATAAAGAGAGAGAGAGAGCTGGGGTCCATGATTAGGTCTCTCTGGGTTTTAATTGTCTTGCCGTTATGGCAGCAGGGTGTTTCTGTTAGTCATAATGAGCGAAGGCTCTCACCCCCAGAGCTCCAGACATTGTTCTGTAGTCTCCACACAGCCATGGTGACAGGGCGGTGGGAGTGGGGTGTGTGGTGCGTGTGTGTGTGTGTCCATGCATGCTTTTGTGTGTGTGTGTGTACGTGTCATGTGTGGGTTGCCGAGAGGGCTGGATGAATGATGGATAGATCTTCTGTCGGTCCACTGTAGCACTGATCTTAACTATGTCAAATCACATGTGGATATCTTGTCTGCCTGTGAGAGAAAAAAGCTTATTGACTCTTACCTCTTGCTTACATTCAAATATCAATGTCCTGTGCCTTTAATATACAGTAGTCCCATTGAGACAAACGACTGTACAGTAGTGTACATATTGGTTTTTCATACACCCATTCTCTGGTCCTGGATGCAGACGATGGGTGCGTCCCAAATGGAACCCTGTTCCCTTTATAGTGCACTGCTGTTGACCAGGGCCCGTAGTACTACTTTTGACCATGGTCCATAGATAGTGCACTATAAAGGGAATAGGGTTCCATTTGGAACGCATCCTATGGTTCATGAGTCCCCGGTTCACTCCCATTTTGATTTATTAGAATTTTCATCACCCAATTGATCCAGGCCTTTACTCAAGGGACAAAGATGCAGACTAAATGACTATTGACGCTGAACGTTTGAAAAATGCATTTGTCAGATCGCCCGGGCTATGAATGAGGGGCGGGCATATAAAAAAATGATTTGTCCGATCAATGGAGGAGGAAGGGAGAGAGGGAGGGAGGAGTGTAGCAGAGCTGCAGTGGCAGAGTCCTTAGTAGCAGACTACTCTGTCTGTGCTGATCTCTCTCTCTCTCTCTCTCTCTCTCTCTCTCTCTCTCTCTCTCTCTCTCTCTCTCTCTCTCTCTCTCTCACTCTCTCTCTCTCACTCTGTCTTCCTCTGTTTCTCTCTTACACATTGTCTTTCCTTCCTGATTTTTCTCTCTCTCATGGCAGCTGCATGGGCCTGTGCTAACTGCTGCTGGCGCATTGCAGTAAACTATCAGAGGTGGAGGAGAGGGAGGAGTGCATGTGTGCGTGTGTAATGGTGTGTGTGTGGGTAAGTGAGGATCAGGCAGGAAGCATCAACAAGCATCCTCTGGTTTACTGTCTCCATAAATCAAACTCATCCACTTCACGTTGTGTAGTTTTGTCCACACACACGCATGTATTCACACACATAATCACGTACGCACGCATGTATTCACAAACATAATCACGCACGCACGTGCATTCACAAACACACACACCCGTTCCATTGACCTTTCATCATGAGTTTTTTTCTGTGCAGAACGGTGAAAAAGAATCACTTTGAAATGTAAATGTCACATTCATTAGTTTGGGGATTTAATGAAGTGTGGCATAGGATATGAAGAATAGGATATGAAGAACAGGATATGAAGAATAGGATATGAAGAAGGAACTGTTGATTGGAGAACTCTTATTGTCTGACAAAACATTGTTCCCCTGACTTCTAACAGTCTCCTCAGCCTCTCTGATAATGGAATCAAGGACCTTGAAAGACGAAAAGAGCAGCGTCTCAAAGTAGGAGGGCTGATTTAGGATCAGTTTAGCTTTTTAGATCATAATGAATAAGAATACATGTACAGGGGGGGACCTGATCCTAGATCAGCACTCCTACTCTGAGACGCTTGATACATACGGCCGCAGGAAATATATTGTTTATGTCTGGTTGCGCCAACATCGATCTAGTCAAAGGGCTCGGCCGTCAATACTTTGAGCCTTATTAGCTCTTTCTGTATCCCTCCCTTTTTCTGTATTCCTCCAGACACACTTTAACCTCTTGCTGCCCTCAGGCAGTGTCATACCTGAAAGATGTCTTTGTCAAACCTTTATTTGAGGAGTTAAATGCGGATCTCAACCATCCATAGAAAGTGTTTAGCTGTCTCGGAGCACGGAGGTTTTGTAGTTGTATTTGCCGTAGGATTTTACTATCCTCATTTCAAGACTGGCTGATCTTTATGTTGGTGTTGTGATCTATGTGCTACAGTCCACATAGTATATCAGCTGTCTTTACTCTCTGCCTGGTACATCCTCCATCTGGGAATGTACCATGCGTTGATTAAGTATGGGGGGATTTTTTTATCCCCACGCTGCTGACGACTGCTTTGGTCTGCTCAGACATCGGAAATAAAGGCCCGGCACCCTCAGCACCCCTACTTCTCATCATCATCACTGCCCTCACTAACCATCATCATCACCGCACTGCTATCATCATTATCGATATTGTGATGAAAAAAACATAGTAGCATAGCGGGCCTCTAAGTACTGGGTCAATAGCAGTGTTGTAAAAGTCATCTGATTATGTATCGTTCCTCTTTTGATCGTTCTTGTCTTCCTTTCTCACTGTTTCTCAGTAAATCAGTCCGTCTGTCTCTCTACTCCCTTTTCTGTTTTGTGTTGAAATAAGTGAAGCTTTTCTCTAAGGTTCAGTCTCTGTGACAGTCAGAGACAGACATGCTCTTAAAGACACAATCTGTAAAAGTACCATAGATCAGATGAATTTGCTCCATTGTTTCCGTTTTGATGGCATGGACAACTTACAAAGTGTGGCTTAAATGTCCCCCATTCATAGCAATATCTGTTTGTCTAGGGCAGAGAATAGAACTCAGTATTTATAGCATGATGTACTACAGACCGATAATGCAACAGATGGAAGCGAACATTATGGCAAAGATTTTTTTAACTAAGATAGACCACAGCCTGTCGTTTCCAATGGGAACTAAGTCATAGTCATAGTGTGCTGAACAAACAAGGAAGTGGTCAGAGTCAAGCTAGCAAGATCCTATTGGCGCGTTCTAGTATACATTTGCATATTTACGTTAAGGAACGCCTACTCTGTGAAGTGTGCGTGTATAATAACTCAATTCTCCTTTGCACTCCTTCTAAACAATTAAAAAATATATATA
>NW_026600433.1:107500-273566 GCF_029448725.1 Salvelinus fontinalis | reverse complement strand
GTTGTATTAGTAGTAGGGCTGTGTGTGTAGTTGTATTAGTAGTAGGGCGGTGTGTGTAGTTGTATTAGTTCTATAGGGCTGTGTGTGTAGTTGTATTAGTAGTATAGGGCTGTGTGTGTAGTTGTATTAGTAGTATAGGGCTGTGTGTAGTTGTATTAGTAGTATAGGGCTGTGTGTGTAGTTGTATTAGTAGTATGGGGCTGTGTGTGTAGTTGTATTAGTAGTATAGGGCTGTGTGTAGTTGTATTAGTAGTATAGGGCTGTGTGTGTAGTTGTATTAGTAGTATAGGGCTGTGTGTAGTTGTATTAGTTGTATAGGGCTGTGTGTGTAGTGGTATTAGTAGTATAGGGCTGTGTGTAGTTGTATTAGTAGTATAGGGCTGTGTGTGTAGTTGTATTAGTAGTAGGGCTGTGTGTGTAGTTGTATTAGTAGTAGGGCTGTGTGTAGTTGTATTAGTAGTATGGGGCTGTGTGTAGTTGTATTAGTAGTATAGGGCTGTGTGTAGTTGTATTAGTAGTATAGGGCTGTGTGTGTAGTTGTATTAGTAGTATAGGGCTGTGTGTGTAGTTGTATTAGTAGTAGGGCTGTGTGTAGTTGTATTAGTAGTATGGGGCTGTGTGTAGTTGTATTAGTAGTATAGGGCTGTGTGTAGTTGTATTAGTAGTATAGGGCTGTGTGTGTCGTTGTATTAGTAGTAGGGCTGTGTGTGTAGTTATATTAGTAGTATAGGGCTGTGTGTGTAGTTATATTAGTAGAATAGGGCTGTGTGTGTAGTTGTATTAGTAGTATAGGGCTGTATGTGTAGTTGTATTAGTAATATGGGGCTGTGTGTAGTTGTATTAGTAGCAGGGCTGTGTGTGTAGTTGTATTAGTAGTATAGGGCTGTGTGTGTAGTTGTATTAGTAGCAGGGCTGTGTGTGTAGTTGTATTAGTAGCAGGGCTGTGTGTGTAGTTGTATTAGTAGCAGGGCTGTGTGTGTAGTTGTATTAGTAATATGGGGCTGTGTGTGTAGTTGTATTAGTAGTATGGGGCTGTGTGTGTAGTTGTATTAGTAATATGGGGCTGTGTGTAGTTGTATTAGTAGTATGGGGCTGTGTGTAGTTGTATTAGTAGTAGGGCTGTGTGTGTAGTTGTATTAGTAATATGGGGCTGTGTGAAGTTGTATTAGTAGAAATGAGGCTGTGTGTAGTTGTATTAGTAGTATAGGGCTGTGTGTGTAGTTGTATTAGTAGTATAGGGCTGTATGTGTAGTTGTATTAGTCGTAGGGCTGTGTGTGTAGTTGTATTAGTAGTATAGGGCTGTGTGTGTAGTTGTATCAGTAGTAGGGCTGTGTGTGTAGTTGTATTAGTAGTATAGGGCTGTGTATGTAGTTGTATTAGTAGTATAGGGCTGTGTGTGTAGTTGTATTAGTAGTATAGGGCTGTGTGTGTAGTTGTATTAGTAGTATAGGGCTGTATGTGTAGTTGTATTAGTAGTATATGGCTGTGTGTGTTGTTGTATTAGTAGTATAGGGCTGTATGTGTAGTTGTATTAGTAGTATAGGGCTGTGTGTAGTTGTATTAGTAGTATAGGGCTGTGTGTGTAGTTGTATTTGTATTAGGGCTGTGTGTGCAGTTGTATTAGTAGTAGGGCTGTGTGTGTAGTTGTATTAGTAGTATGGGGCTGTGTGTAGTTGTATTAGTAGTATAGGGCTGTGTGTAGTTGTATTAGTAGTATAGGGCTGTGTGTGTAGTTGTATTAGTAGTATAGGGCTGTGTGTGTAGTTGTATTAGTAGTAGGGCTGTGTGTAGTTGTATTAGTAGTATGGGGCTGTGTGTAGTTGTATTAGTAGTATAGGGCTGTGTGTGTAGTTGTATTAGTAGTATGGGGCTGTGTGTAGTTGTATTAGTAGTATGGGGCTGTGTGTAGTTGTATTAGTAGTATAGGGCTGTGTGTGTAGTTGTATTAGTAGTATGGGGCTGTGTGTAGTTGTATTAGTAGTATGGGGCTGTGTGTAGTTGCATTAGTAGTATAGGGCTGTGTGTGTAGTTGTATTAGTAGTAGGGCTGTGTGTAGTTGTATTAGTAGTATGGGGCTGTGTGTAGTTGTATTAGTAGTAGGGCTGTGTGTGTAGTTGTATTAGTAGTAGGGCTGTGTGTGTAGTTGTATTAGTAGTATAGGGCTGTGTGTGTAGTTGTATTAGTAGTATAGGGCTGTGTGTGTAGTTGTATTAGTAATATGGGGCTGTGTGTAGTTGTATTAGTAGCAGGGCTGTGTGTGTAGTTGTATTAGTAGTATAGGGCTGTGTGTGTAGTTATATTAGTAGTATGGGGCTGTGTGTGTAGTTGTATTAGTAGTATAGGGCTGTGTGTGTAGTTGTATTAGTAATATGGGGCTGTGTGTAGTTGTATTAGTAGTATGGGGCTGTGTGTAGTTGTATTAGTAGTATAGGGCTGTGTGTGTAGTTGTATTAGTAGTATAGGGCTGTGTGTGTAGTTGTATTAGTAATATGGGGCTGTGTGTAGTTGTATTAGTAGTATAGGGCTGTGTGTGTAGTTGTATTAGTAGTATAGGGCTGTGTGTGTAGTTGTATTAGTAATATGGGGCTGTGTGTAGTTGTATTAGTAGCAGGGCTGTGTGTGTAGTTGTATTAGTAGTATAGGGCTGTGTGTGTAGTTATATTAGTAGTATGGGGCTGTGTGTAGTTGTATTAGTAGTATAGGGCTGTGTGTGTAGTTGTATTAGTAGTATAGGGCTGTGTGTGTAGTTGTATTAGTAATATGGGGCTGTGTGTGTAGTTGTATTAGTAGCAGGGCTGTGTGTGTAGTTGTATTAGTAATATGGGGCTGTGTGTGTAGTTGTATTAGTAGTATGGGGCTGTGTGTGTAGTTGTATTAGTAGTAGGGCTGTGTGTGTAGTTGTAATAGTAATATGGGGCTGTGTGAAGTTGTATTAGTAGAAATGAGGCTGTGTGTAGTTGTATTAGTAGTATAGGGCTGTGTGTGTAGTTGTATTAGTAATATGGGGCTGTGTGAAGTTGTATTAGTAGAAATGAGGCTGTGTGTAGTTGTATTAGTAGTATAGGGCTGTGTGTGTAGTTGTATTAGTAGTATAGGGCTGTATGTGTAGTTGTATTAGTCGTAGGGCTGTGTGTGTAGTTGTATTAGTAGTATAGGGCTGTGTGTGTAGTTGTATTAGTAGTATAGGGCTGTGTGTGTAGTTGTATTAGTAGTATAGGGCTGTGTGTGTAGTTGAATTAGTAGTGTAGGGCTGTGTGTAGTTGTATTAGTAGTATAGGGCTGTATGTGTAGTTGTATTAGTAGTAGGGCTGTGTGTGTAGTTGTATCAGTAGTAGGGCTGTGTGTGTAGTTGTATTAGTAGTATAGGGCTGTGTGTGTAGTTGTATTAGTAATATAGGGCTGTGTGTCTAGTTGTGTTAGTAGTATAGGGCTGTGTGTGTAGTTGTATTAGTAGTATAGGGCTGTGTGTGTAGTTGTATTAGTAGTATAGGGCTGTGTGTGTAGTTGTATTAGTAGTAGGGCTGTGTGTAGTTGTATTATTAGTATAGGGCTGTGTGTGTAGTTGTATTAGTAGAATAGGGCTGTGTGTGTAGTTGTATTAGTAGTAGGGCTGTGTGTAGTTGTATTATTAGTATAGGGCTGTGTGTGTAGTTGTATTAGTAGAATAGGGCTGTGTGTGTAGTTGTATTAGTAGTATAGGGCTGTATGTGTAGTTGTATTATTAGTATAGGGCTGTGTGTGTAGTTGTATTAGTAGTATGGGGCTGTGTGTGTAGTTGTATTAGTAGTACAGGGCTGTATGTGTAGTTGTATTAGTAGTATAGGGCTGTGTGTGTAGTTGTATTAGTAGTATAGGGCTGTGTGTAGTTGTATTAGTAGTATGGGGCTGTGTGTAGGTGTAATAGTAGTATGGGGCTGTGTGTAGTTGTATTAGTAGTATAGGGCTGTGTGTGTAGTTGTATTAGTTGTATAGGGCTGTGTGTAGTTGTATTAGTAGCAGGGCTGTGTGTGTAGTTGTATTAGTAGTAGGGCTGTGTGTGTAGTTGTATTAGTAGTAGGGCTGTGTGTGTAGTTGTATTAGTTGTATAGGGCTGTGTGTAGTTGTATTAGTAGTAGGGCTGTGTGTGTAGTTGTATTAGTAGTATAGGGCTGTGTGTGTAGTTGTATTAGTAGTAGGGCTGTGTGTAGTTGTTTTATTAGTATGGGGCTGTGTGTGTAGTTGTTTTATTAGTATGGGGCTGTGTGTGTAGTTGTATTAGTAGTATAGGGCTGTGTGTGTAGTTGTATTAGTAGTATAGGGCTGTGTGTGTAGTTGTATTAGTAGTATAGGGCTGTGTGTGTAGTTGTATTAGTCTCCAGCCTCCAGTATTTACGCTGCAGTAGTTTATGTGTCGGGGGGCTAGGGTCAGTTGGTTATACCTGGAGTACTTCTCCTGTCTTATCCAGTGTCCTGTGTGAATTTAAGTATGCTCTCTCTAATTCTCTCGTTCTCTCTTTCTCTTGAGAACCTGAGCCCTAGGACCATACGTCAGGACTACCGGGCATGCTGACACCTTGCTGTCCCCAGTCCGCCTGGCCTTGCTGCTATTCCAGTTTCAACTCTTCTGCCTGCGGTTATGGAACCACTACTTGTCCCAGACCTGCTGTTTTCAACTCTTAATGATCGGCTATGAAAAGCCAACTGAGATTTATTCCTGATTATTATTTGACCATGCTTGTCATTTATGAACATTTTGAAAATCTTGGCTCTCTCTAATTTTCTCCTTCTCTCTTTCTCTCGGAGGACCTGAGCCCTAGGACCATACGTCGGGACTACCGGCCGTGGTGACTCCTTGCTGCCCCCAGTCCGCCTGGCCTTGCTGCTATTCCAGTTTCAACTCTTCTGCCTGCGGTTATGGAACCACTACCTGTCCCAGACCTGCTGTTTTCAACT
This sequence comes from Salvelinus fontinalis, assembly GCF_029448725.1. Classification (NCBI taxonomy): domain Eukaryota; kingdom Metazoa; phylum Chordata; class Actinopteri; order Salmoniformes; family Salmonidae; genus Salvelinus; species Salvelinus fontinalis. The sequence goes on along the minus strand of NW_026600433.1, from coordinate 268,633 downwards.
CTTAATGATCGGCTATGAAAAGCCAACTGAGATTTATTCCTGATTATTATTTGACCATGCTTGTCATTTATGAACATTTTGAAAATCTTGGCTCTCTCTAATTTTCTCCTTCTCTCTTTCTTTCTCTCGGAGGACCTGGGCCCTAGGACCATGCGTCGGGACTGCCGCCCGTGGTGACTCCTTGCTGTCCCCAGTCCGCCTGGCCTTGCTGCTATTCCAGTTTCAGCTGTTCTGCCTGCGGTTATGGAAACGCCACCTGTCCCAGACCTGTTGTTTTTCAACTCTTAATGATCAGCTATGAAAAGCCAACTGAAAATTATTCATGATTATTATTTGACCATGCTTGTCACTTATGAACATTTTTGAACATCTTGGCATAGTTCTGTTATAATCTCCACCCGGCACAGCCAGAAGAGGACTGGCCACCCCTCATAGCCTGGTTCCTCTCTAGGTTTCTTCCTAGGTTTTGGCCTTTCTAGGGAGTTTTTCCTAGCCACCGTGCTTCTACACCTGCATTCTAGCTGTTTGGGGTTTTAGGCTGGGTTTCTGTACAGCACTTCGAGATATTATCTGATGTACGAAGGGCTATATAAAATAAAATTGACTGATTGATTGATTGATTAGTAGTATAGGGCTGTGTGTGTAGTTGTATTAGTAGTATGGGCTGTGTGTAGTTGTATTAATAGTAGGGCTGTGTGTGTAGTTGTATTAGTAGTATAGGGCTGTGTGTGTAGTTGTATTAGTAGTAGGGCTGTGTGTGTAGTTGTATTATTAGTATAGGGCTGTGTGTGTAGTTGTATTAGTAGTATAGGGCTGTGTGTGTAGTTGTATTAGTAGTATAGGGCTGTGTGTAGTTGTATTAGTAGTATAGGGCTGTGTGTAGTTGTATTAGTAGTAGGGCTGTGTGTGTAGTTGTATTAGTAGTATAGGGCTGTGTGTGTAGTTGTATTAGTAGTATGGGGCTGTGTGTGTAGTTGTATTAGTAGTATAGGGCAGTGTGTGTAGTTGTATTAGTAGTATAGGGCTGTGTGTGTAGTTGTATTAGTAGTAGGGCTGTGTGTGTAGTTGTATTAGTAGTATAGGGCTGTGTGTGTAGTTGTATTAGTAGTATGGGGCTGTGTGTGTAGTTGTATTAGTAATATGGGGCTGTGTGTAGTTGTATTAGTAGTATGGGGCTGTGTGTAGTTGTATTAGTAGTAGGGCTGTAAGTGTAGTTGTATTAGTAATATGGGGCTGTGTGAAGTTGTATTAGTAGAAATGAGGCTGTGTGTAGTTGTATTAGTAGTATAGGGCTGTGTGTGTAGTTGTATTAGTAGTATAGGGCTGTATGTGTAGTTGTATTAGTCGTAGGGCTGTGTGTGTAGTTGTATTAGTAGTATAGGGCTGTGTGTGTAGTTGTATTAGTAGTATAGGGCTGTGTGTGTAGTTGAATTAGTAGTATATGGCTGTGTGTGTAGTTGTATTAGTAGTATAGGGCTGTATGTGTAGTTGTATTAGTAGTAGGGCTGTGTGTGTAGTTGTATCAGTAGTAGGGCTGTGTGTGTAGTTGTATTAGTAGTATAGAACTGTGTGTGTAGTTGTATTAGTAGTATACGGCTGTGTGTCTAGTTGTGTTAGTAGTATAGGGCTGTGTGTGTAGTTGTATTAGTAGTATAGGGCTGTGTGTGTAGTTGTATTAGTAGTATAGGGCTGTATGTGTAGTTGTATTAGTAGTATAGGGCTGTGTGTGTATTTGTATTAGTAGTATAGGGCTGTGTGTGTAGTTGTATTAGTAGTATAGGGATGTGTGTGTAGTTGTATTAGTAGTATAGGGCTGTGTGTGTAGTTGTATTAGTAGTATAGGGCTGTATGTGTAGTTGTATTAGTAGTATAGGGCTGTGTGTGTAGTTGCATTAGTAGTATAGGGCTGTATGTGTAGTTGTATTAGTAGTAGGGCTGTGTGTGTAGTTGTATTAGTAGTATAGGGCTGTGTGTGTAGTTGTATTAGTAGTATAGGGCTGTGTGTGTAGTTGTATTAGTAGTATAGGGCTGTGTGTGTAGTTTTATTAGTAGTATAGGTGTTGTATGTGTAGTTGTATTAGTAGTAGGGCTGTGTGTGTAGTTGTATTAGTAGTATAGGGCTGTGTGTGTAGTTGTATTAGTAGTATAGGGCTGTGTGTGTAGTTGTATTAGTAGTATAGGGTTGTGTGTAGTTGTATTAGTAGTAAAGGGCTGTGTGTGTAGTTGTATTAGTATTAGGGCTGTGTGTGTAGTTGTATTAGTAGTAGGGCTGTGTGTGTAGTTGTATTAGTAGTATATGGCTGTGTGTGTTGTTGTATTAGTAGTATAGGGCTGTATGTGTAGTTGTATTAGTAGTATAGGGCTGTGTGTCGTTGTATTAGTAGTATAGGGCTGTGTGTGTAGTTGTATTAGTATTAGGGCTGTGTGTGTAGTTGTATTAGTAGTAGGGCTGTGTGTGTAGTTGTATTAGTAGTATGGGGCTGTGTGTAGTTGTATTAGTAGTATAGGGCTGTGTGTAGTTGTATTAGTAGTATAGGGCTGTGTGTGTAGTTGTATTAGTAGTAGGGCTGTGTGTGTAGTTGTATTAGTAGTAGGGCTGTGTGTGTAGTTGTATTAGTAGTATGGGGCTGTGTGTGTAGTTGTATTAGTAGTAGGGCTGTGTATGTAGTTGTATTAGTAGTATGGGGCTGTGTGTGTAGTTGTATTAGTAGTATGGGGCTGTGTGTAGTTGTATTAGTAGTATAGGGCTGTGTGTGTAGTTGTATTAGTAGTAGGGCTGTGTGTGTAGTTGTATTAGTAGTATGTGGCTGTGTGTAGTTGTATTAGTAGTATGGGGCTGTGTGTAGTTGTATTAATAGTATAGGGCTGTGTTTAGTTGTATTAGTAGTATGGGGCTGTGTGTAGTTGTATTAGTAGTATAGGGCTGTGTGTAGTTGTATTAGTAGTATAGGGCTGTGTTTAGTTGTATTAGTAGTAGGGCTGTGTGTGTAGTTGTATTAGTAGTATGTGGCTGTGTGTAGTTGTATTAGTAGTATAGGGCTGTGTTTAGTTGTATTAGTAGTATGGGGCTGTGTGTGTAGTTGTATTAATAGTATAGGGCTGTGTTTAGTTGTATTAGTAGTATAGGGCTGTGTGTGTAGTTGTATTAGTAGTATAGGGCTGTGTGTAGTTGTATTAGTAGTATGGGGCTGTGTGTAGTTGTATTAATAGTAGGGCTGTATTTGTAGTTGTATTAGTAGTATGGGGCTGTATGTGTAGTTGTATTAGTAGTATGGGGCTGTGTGTAGTTGTATTAGTAGTATAGGGCTGTGTGTGTAGTTGTATTAGTAGTAGGGCTGTATGTGTAGTTGTATTAGTAGTATAGGGCTGTGTGTGTAGTTGTATTAGTAGTATAGGGCTGTGTATGTAGTTGTATTAGTAGTAGGGCTGTGTGTGTAGTTGTATTAGTAGTATAGGGCTGTGTGTGTAGTTGTATTAGTAGTATAGGGCTGTGTGTGTAGTTGTATTAGTAGTATAGGGCTGTGTGTGTAGTTGTATTAGTAGTATAGGGTGGTGTGTGTAGTTGTATTAGTAGTATAGGGCTGTGTGTAGTTGTATTAGTAGTATGGGGCTGTGTGTAGTTGTATTAATAGTAGGGCTGTATTTGTAGTTGTATTAGTAGTATAGGGCTGTGTGTGTAGTTGTATTAGTAGTGTAGGGCTGTATGTGTAGTTGTATTAGTAGTATAGGGCTGTGCGTGTAGTTGTATTAGTAGTATAGGGCGGTGTGTGTAGTTGTATTATTAGTAGGGCTGTGTGTGTAGTTGTATTAGTAGTATAGGGCTGTGTGTGTAGTTGTATTAGTAGTATAGGGCTGTGTGTGTAGTTGTATTAGTAGTATGGGGCTGTGTGTGTAGTTGTATTATTAGTAGGGCTGTGTGTGTAGTTGTATTGGTAGTATAGGGCTGTGTGTAGTTGTATTAGTAGTATAGGGCTGTGTGTGTAGTTGTATTATTAGTAGGGCTGTGTTTGTAGTTGTATTAGTAGTATAGGGCTGTGTGTAGTTGTATTAGTAGTATGGGGCTGTGTGTAGTTGTATTAGTAGTATAGGGCTGTGTGTCTAGTTGTATTAGTAGTATAGGGCTGTGTGTGTAGTTGTATTAGTAGTATAGGGCTGTGTGTGTAGTTGTATTAGTAATATGGGGCTGTGTGTGTAGTTGTATTAGTAATATGGGGCTGTGTGTAGTTGTATTAGTAGTAGGGCTGTGTGTGTAGTTGTAATAGTAGTATAGGGCTGTATGTGTAGTTGTATTAGTAGTATAGGGCTGTGTGTGTAGTTGTATTAGTAGTATAGGGCTGTGTGTGTAGTTGTACTAGTAGTATGGGGCTGTGTGTGTAGTTGTATTAGTAGTATAGGGCTGTGTGTGTAGTTGTATTAGTAGTATAGGGCTGTGGGAGTAGTTGTATTAGTAGTAGGGCTGTGTGTGTAGTTGTATTAGTAGTATAGGGCTGTGTGTGTAGTTGTATTAGTAGTATAGGGCTGTTTGTGTAGTTGTATTAGTAATATGGGGCTGTGTGTAGTTGTATTAGTAGTAGGGCTGTGTGTAGTTGTATTAGTAGTAGGGCTGTGTGTCTAGTTGTATTAGTATTATAGGGCTGTGTGTGTAGTTGTATTAGTAGTAGGGCTGTGTGTGTAGTTGTATTAGTAGTAGGGCTGTGTGTCTAGTTGTATTAGTAGTATGGGGCTGTGTGTAGTTGTATTAGTAGTATAGGGCTGTGTGTGTAGTTGTATTAGTAGTAGGGCTGTGTGTGTAGTTGTATTAGTAGTATAGGGCTGTGTGTGTAGTTGTATTAGTAGTATAGGGCTGTGTGTGTAGTTGTATTAGTATTAGGGCTGTGTGTGTAGTTGTATTAGTAGTAGGGCTGTGTGTAGTTGTATTAGTAGTAGGGCTGTGTGTAGTTGTATTAGTAGTATAGGGCTGTGAGTAGTTGTATTAGTAGTATAGGGCTGTGTGTGTAGTTGTATTAGTAGTATAGGGCTGTGTGTGTAGTTGTATTAGTAGTATAGGGCTGTGTGTGTAGTTGTATTAGTAGTATAGGGCTGTGAGTAGTTGTATTAGTAGTATAGGGCTGTGTGTGTAGTTGTATTAGTAGTAGGGCTGTGTGTAGTTGTATTAGTAGTATAGGGCTGTGTGTGTAGTTGTATTAGTTGTATAGGGCTGTGTGTGTAGTTGTATTAGTTGTATAGGGCTGTGTGTGTAGTTGTATTAGTTGTATAGGGCTGTGTGTGTAGTTGTATTAGTAGTATAGGGCTGTGTGTAGTTGTATTAGTAGTATAGGGCTGTGTGTAGTTGTATTAGTAGTATAGGGCTGTGTGTGTAGTTGTATTAGTATTAGGGCTGTGTGTGTAGTTGTATTAGTATTAGGGCTGTGTGTGTAGTTGTATTAGTAGTAGGGCTGTGTGTGTAGTTGTATTAGTAGTATGGGGCTGTGTGTAGTTGTATTAGTAGTATAGGGCTGTGTGTAGTTGTATTAGTAGTATAGGGCTGTGTGTAGTTGTATTAGTAGTATAGGTTTTTTGTGTGCGTTGTATTAGTATTAGGGCTTTGTGTGTAGTTGTATTAGTATTAGGGCTGTGTGTGTAGTTGTATTAGTAGTAGGGCTGTGTGTGTAGTTGTATTAGTAGTAGGGCGGTGTGTGTAGTTGTATTAGTTCTATAGGGCTGTGTGTGTAGTTGTATTAGTAGTATAGGGCTGTGTGTGTAGTTGTATTAGTAGTATAGGGCTGTGTGTAGTTGTATTAGTAGTATAGGGCTGTGTGTGTAGTTGTATTAGTAGTATGGGGCTGTGTGTGTAGTTGTATTAGTAGTATAGGGCTGTGTGTAGTTGTATTAGTAGTATAGGGCTGTGTGTGTAGTTGTATTAGTAGTATAGGGCTGTGTGTAGTTGTATTAGTTGTATAGGGCTGTGTGTGTAGTGGTATTAGTAGTATAGGGCTGTGTGTGTAGTTGTATTAGTAGTATAGGGCTGTGTGTGTAGTTGTATTAGTAGTAGGGCTGTGTGTGTAGTTGTATTAGTAGTAGGGCTGTGTGTAGTTGTATTAGTAGTATGGGGCTGTGTGTAGTTGTATTAGTAGTATAGGGCTGTGTGTAGTTGTATTAGTAGTATAGGGCTGTGTGTGTAGTTGTATTAGTAGTATAGGGCTGTGTGTGTAGTTGTATTAGTAGTAGGGCTGTGTGTAGTTGTATTAGTAGTATGGGGCTGTGTGTAGTTGTATTAGTAGTATAGGGCTGTGTGTAGTTGTATTAGTAGTATAGGGCTGTGTGTGTCGTTGTATTAGTAGTAGGGCTGTGTGTGTAGTTATATTAGTAGTATAGGGCTGTGTGTGTAGTTATATTAGTAGAATAGGGCTGTGTGTGTAGTTGTATTAGTAGTATAGGGCTGTGTGTGTAGTTGTATTAGTAATATGGGGCTGTGTGTAGTTGTATTAGTAGCAGGGCTGTGTGTGTAGTTGTATTAGTAGTATAGGGCTGTGTGTGTAGTTGTATTAGTAGCAGGGCTGTGTGTGTAGTTGTATTAGTAGCAGGGCTGTGTGTGTAGTTGTATTAGTAATATGGGGCTGTGTGTGTAGTTGTATTAGTAGTATGGGGCTGTGTGTGTAGTTGTATTAGTAATATGGGGCTGTGTGTAGTTGTATTAGTAGTATGGGGCTGTGTGTAGTTGTATTAGTAGTAGGGCTGTGTGTGTAGTTGTATTAGTAATATGGGGCTGTGTGAAGTTGTATTAGTAGAAATGAGGCTGTGTGTAGTTGTATTAGTAGTATAGGGCTGTGTGTGTAGTTGTATTAGTAGTATAGGGCTGTATGTGTAGTTGTATTAGTCGTAGGGCTGTGTGTGTAGTTGTATTAGTAGTATAGGGCTGTGTGTGTAGTTGTATCAGTAGTAGGGCTGTGTGTGTAGTTGTATTAGTAGTATAGGGCTGTGTATGTAGTTGTATTAGTAGTATAGGGCTGTGTGTGTAGTTGTATTAGTAGTATAGGGCTGTGTGTGTAGTTGTATTAGTAGTATAGGGCTGTATGTGTAGTTGTATTAGTAGTATATGGCTGTGTGTGTTGTTGTATTAGTAGTATAGGGCTGTATGTGTAGTTGTATTAGTAGTATAGGGCTGTGTGTAGTTGTATTAGTAGTATAGGGCTGTGTGTGTAGTTGTATTTGTATTAGGGCTGTGTGTGCAGTTGTATTAGTAGTAGGGCTGTGTGTGTAGTTGTATTAGTAGTATGGGGCTGTGTGTAGTTGTATTAGTAGTATAGGGCTGTGTGTAGTTGTATTAGTAGTATAGGGCTGTGTGTGTAGTTGTATTAGTAGTATAGGGCTGTGTGTGTAGTTGTATTAGTAGTAGGGCTGTGTGTAGTTGTATTAGTAGTATGGGGCTGTGTGTAGTTGTATTAGTAGTATAGGGCTGTGTGTGTAGTTGTATTAGTAGTATGGGGCTGTGTGTAGTTGTATTAGTAGTATGGGGCTGTGTGTAGTTGTATTAGTTGTATAGGGCTGTGTGTGTAGTTGTATTAGTAGTATAGGGCTGTGTGTGTAGTTGTATTAGTAATATGGGGCTGTGTGTAGTTGTATTAGTAGCAGGGCTGTGTGTGTAGTTGTATTAGTAGTATAGGGCTGTGTGTGTAGTTATATTAGTAGTATGGGGCTGTGTGTGTAGTTGTATTAGTAGTATAGGGCTGTGTGTGTAGTTGTATTAGTAATATGGGGCTGTGTGTAGTTGTATTAGTAGTATGGGGCTGTGTGTAGTTGTATTAGTAGTATAGGGCTGTGTGTGTAGTTGTATTAGTAGTATAGGGCTGTGTGTGTAGTTGTATTAGTAATATGGGGCTGTGTGTAGTTGTATTAGTAGTATAGGGCTGTGTGTGTAGTTGTATTAGTAGTATAGGGCTGTGTGTGTAGTTGTATTAGTAATATGGGGCTGTGTGTAGTTGTATTAGTAGCAGGGCTGTGTGTGTAGTTGTATTAGTAGTATAGGGCTGTGTGTGTAGTTATATTAGTAGTATGGGGCTGTGTGTAGTTGTATTAGTAGTATAGGGCTGTGTGTGTAGTTGTATTAGTAGTATAGGGCTGTGTGTGTAGTTGTATCAGTAATATGGGGCTGTGTGTGTAGTTGTATTAGTAGCAGGGCTGTGTGTGTAGTTGTATTAGTAATATGGGGCTGTGTGAAGTTGTATTAGTAGAAATGAGGCTGTGTGTAGTTGTATTAGTAGTATAGGGCTGTGTGTGTAGTTGTATTAGTAATATGGGGTTGTGTGAAGTTGTATTAGTAGAAATGAGGCTGTGTGTAGTTGTATTAGTAGTATAGGGCTGTGTGTGTAGTTGTATTAGTAGTATAGGGCTGTATGTGTAGTTGTATTAGTCGTAGGGCTGTGTGTGTAGTTGTATTAGTAGTATAGGGCTGTGTGTGTAGTTGTATTAGTAGTATAGGGCTGTGTGTGTAGTTGTATTAGTAGTATAGGGCTGTGTGTGTAGTTGAATTAGTAGTGTAGGGCTGTGTGTAGTTGTATTAGTAGTATAGGGCTGTATGTGTAGTTGTATTAGTAGTAGGGCTGTGTGTGTAGTTGTATCAGTAGTAGGGCTGTGTGTGTAGTTGTATTAGTAGTATAGGGCTGTGTGTGTAGTTGTATTAGTAATATAGGGCTGTGTGTCTAGTTGTGTTAGTAGTATAGGGCTGTGTGTGTAGTTGTATTAGTAGTATAGGGCTGTGTGTGTAGTTGTATTAGTAGTATAGGGCTGTGTGTGTAGTTGTATTAGTAGTAGGGCTGTGTGTAGTTGTATTATTAGTATAGGGCTGTGTGTGTAGTTGTATTAGTAGAATAGGGCTGTGTGTGTAGTTGTATTAGTAGTAGGGCTGTGTGTAGTTGTATTATTAGTATAGGGCTGTGTGTGTAGTTGTATTAGTAGAATAGGGCTGTGTGTGTAGTTGTATTAGTAGTATAGGGCTGTATGTGTAGTTGTATTATTAGTATAGGGCTGTGTGTGTAGTTGTATTAGTAGTATGGGGCTGTGTGTGTAGTTGTATTAGTAGTATAGGGCTGTATGTGTAGTTGTATTAGTAGTATAGGGCTGTGTGTGTAGTTGTATTAGTAGTATAGGGCTGTGTGTAGTTGTATTAGTAGTATGGGCCGTGTGTAGGTGTAATAGTAGTATGGGCTGTGTGTAGTTGTATTAGTAGTATAGGGCTGTGTGTGTAGTTGTATTAGTAGTATAGGGCTGTATGTGTAGTTGTATTAGTCGTAGGGCTGTGTGTGTAGTTGTATTAGTAGTATAGGGCTGTGTGTGTAGTTGTATTAGTAGTATAGGGCTGTGTGTGTAGTTGTATTAGTAGTATAGGGCTGTGTGTGTAGTTGAATTAGTAGTGTAGGGCTGTGTGTAGTTGTATTAGTAGTATAGGGCTGTATGTGTAGTTGTATTAGTAGTAGGGCTGTGTGTGTAGTTGTATCAGTAGTAGGGCTGTGTGTGTAGTTGTATTAGTAGTATAGGGCTGTGTGTGTAGTTGTATTAGTAATATAGGGCTGTGTGTCTAGTTGTGTTAGTAGTATAGGGCTGTGTGTGTAGTTGTATTAGTAGTATAGGGCTGTGTGTGTAGTTGTATTAGTAGTATAGGGCTGTGTGTGTAGTTGTATTAGTAGTAGGGCTGTGTGTAGTTGTATTATTAGTATAGGGCTGTGTGTGTAGTTGTATTAGTAGAATAGGGCTGTGTGTGTAGTTGTATTAGTAGTAGGGCTGTGTGTAGTTGTATTATTAGTATAGGGCTGTGTGTGTAGTTGTATTAGTAGAATAGGGCTGTGTGTGTAGTTGTATTAGTAGTATAGGGCTGTATGTGTAGTTGTATTATTAGTATAGGGCTGTGTGTGTAGTTGTATTAGTAGTATGGGGCTGTGTGTGTAGTTGTATTAGTAGTATAGGGCTGTATGTGTAGTTGTATTAGTAGTATAGGGCTGTGTGTGTAGTTGTATTAGTAGTATAGGGCTGTGTGTAGTTGTATTAGTAGTATGGGGCTGTGTGTAGGTGTAATAGTAGTATGGGCTGTGTGTAGTTGTATTAGTAGTATAGGGCTGTGTGTGTAGTTGTATTAGTTGTATAGGGCTGTGTGTAGTTGTATTAGTAGCAGGGCTGTGTGTGTAGTTGTATTAGTAGTAGGGCTGTGTGTGTAGTTGTATTAGTAGTAGGGCTGTGTGTGTAGTTGTAGTAGTAGCATGGGGCTGTGTGTAGTGGTATTAGTAGTATAGGGCTGTGTGTAGTTGTATTGGTAGTATAGGGCTGTGTGTAGTTGTATTAGTAGTAGGGCTGTGTGTGTAGTTGTATTAGTAGTATAGGGCTGTGTGTGTAGTTGTATTAGTAGTAGGGCTGTGTGTGTAGTTGTATTAGTAGTAGGGCTGTGTGTGTAGTTGTTTTATTAGTATGGGGCTGTGTGTGTAGTTGTTTTATTAGTATGGGGCTGTGTGTGTAGTTGTATTAGTAGTATAGGGCTGTGTGTGTAGTTGTATTAGTAGTATAGGGCTGTGTGTGTAGTTGTATTAGTAGTATAGGGCTGTGTGTGTAGTTGTATTAGTCTCCAGCCTCCAGTATTTATGCTGCAGTAGTTTATGTGTCGGGGGGCTAGGGTCAGTTGGTTATACCTGGAGTACTTCTCCTGTCTTATCCAGTGTCCTGTGTGAATTTAAGTATGCTCTCTCTAATTCTCTCGTTCTCTCTTTCTCTCTGAGAACCTGAGCCCTAGGACCATACGTCAGGACTACCGGGCATGCTGACACCTTGCTGTCCCCAGTCCGCCTGGCCTTGCTGCTATTCCAGTTTCAACTCTTCTGCCTGCGGTTATGGAACCACTACTTGTCCCAGACCTGCTGTTTTCAACTCTTAATGATCGGCTATGAAAAGCCAACTGAGATTTATTCCTGATTATTATTTGACCATGCTTGTCATTTATGAACATTTTGAAAATCTTGGCTCTCTCTAATTTTCTCCTTCTCTCTTTCTCTCGGAGGACCTGAACCCTAGGACCATACGTCGGGACTACCGGCCGTGGTGACTCCTTGCTGCCCCCAGTCCGCCTGGCCTTGCTGCTATTCCAGTTTCAACTCTTCTGCCTGCGGTTATGGAACCACTACCTGTCCCAGACCTGCTGTTTTCAACTCTTAATGATCGGCTATGAAAAGCCAACTGAGATTTATTCCTGTTTATTATTTGACCATGCTTGTCATTTATGAACATTTTGAAAATCTTGGCTCTCTCTAATTTTCTCCTTCTCTCTTTCTTTCTCTCGGAGGACCTGGGCCCTAGGACCATGCGTCGGGACTGCCGCCCGTGGTGACTCCTTGCTGTCCCCAGTCCGCCTGGCCTTGCTGCTATTCCAGTTTCAGCTGTTCTGCCTGCGGTTATGGAAACGCCACCTGTCCCAGACCTGTTGTTTTTCAACTCTTAATGATCAGCTATGAAAAGCCAACTGAAAATTATTCATGATTATTATTTGACCATGCTTGTCACTTATGAACATTTTTGAACATCTTGGCATAGTTCTGTTATAATCTCCACCCGGCACAGCCAGAAGAGGACTGGCCACCCCTCATAGCCTGGTTCCTCTCTAGGTTTCTTCCTAGGTTTTGGCCTTTCTAGGGAGTTTTTCCTAGCCACCGTGCTTCTACACCTGCATTCTAGCTGTTTGGGGTTTTAGGCTGGGTTTCTGTACAGCACTTCGAGATATTATCTGATGTACGAAGGGCTATATAAAATAAAATTGACTGATTGATTGATTGATTAGTAGTATAGGGCTGTGTGTGTAGTTGTATTAGTAGTATGGGCTGTGTGTAGTTGTATTAATAGTAGGGCTGTGTGTGTAGTTGTATTAGTAGTATAGGGCTGTGTGTGTAGTTGTATTAGTAGTAGGGCTGTGTGTGTAGTTGTATTATTAGTATAGGGCTGTGTGTGTAGTTGTATTAGTAGTATAGGGCTGTGTGTGTAGTTGTATTAGTAGTATAGGGCTGTGTGTAGTTGTATTAGTAGTATAGGGCTGTGTGTAGTTGTATTAGTAGTAGGGCTGTGTGTGTAGTTGTATTAGTAGTATAGGGCTGTGTGTGTAGTTGTATTAGTAGTATGGGGCTGTGTGTGTAGTTGTATTAGTAGTATAGGGCAGTGTGTGTAGTTGTATTAGTAGTATAGGGCTGTGTGTGTAGTTGTATTAGTAGTAGGGCTGTGTGTGTAGTTGTATTAGTAGTATAGGGCTGTGTGTGTAGTTGTATTAGTAATATGGGGCTGTGTGTGTAGTTGTATTAGTAGCAGGGCTGTGTGTGTAGTTGTATTAGTAATATGGGGCTGTGTTTAGTTGTATTAGTAGTATGGGGCTGTGTGTAGTTGTATTAGTAGTATAGGGCTGTGTGTGTAGTTGTATTAGTAGTATAGGGCTGTATGTGTAGTTGTATTAGTCGTAGGGCTGTGTGTGTAGTTGTATTAGTAGTATAGGGCTGTGTGTGTAGTTGTATTAGTAGTATAGGGCTGGGTGTGTAGTTGAATTAGTAGTATATGGCTGTGTGTGTTGTTGTGTTAGTAGTATAGGGCTGTGTGTGTAGTTGTATTAGTAGTATAGGGCTGTATGTGTAGTTGTATTAGTAGTAGGGCTGTGTGTGTAGTTGTATCAGTAGTAGGGCTGTGTGTGTAGTTGTATTAGTAGTATAGGGCTGTGTGTGTAGTTGTATTAGTAATATAGGGCTGTGTGTCTAGTTGTGTTAGTAGTATAGGGCTGTGTGTGTAGTTGTATTAGTAGTATAGGGCTGTGTGTGTAGTTGTATTAGTAGTATAGGGCTGTATGTGTAGTTGTATTAGTAGTATATGGCTGTGTGTGTTGTTGTATTAGTAGTATAGGGCTGTATGTGTAGTTGTATTAGTAGTATAGGGCTGTGTGTGTAGTTGTATTAGTATTAGGGCTGTGTGTGTAGTTGTATTAGTAGTAGGGCTGTGTGTGTAGTTGTATTAGTAGTATGGGGCTGTGTGTAGTTGTATTAGTAGTATAGGGCTGTGTGTAGTTGTATTAGTAGTATAGGGCTGTGTGTGTAGTTGTATTAGTATTAGGGCTGTGTGTGTAGTTGTATTTGTAGTAGGGCTGTGTGTGTAGTTGTATTAGTAGTATGGGGCTGTGTGTAGTTGTATTAGTAGTATAGGGCTGTGTGTAGTTGTATTAGTAGTATAGGGCTGTGTGTGTAGTTGTATTAGTAGTAGGGCTGTGTGTGTAGTTGTATTAGTAGTATAGGGCTGTGTGTGTAGTTGTATTAGTAGTATAGGGCTGTGTGTGTAGTTGTATTAGTAGTATAGGGCTGTGTGTGTAGTTGTATTAGTAGTATAGGGCTGTGTGTCTAGTTGTATTAGTAGTATGGGGCTGTGTGTGTAGTTGTATTAGTAATATGGGGCTGTGTGTAGTTGTATTAGTAGTAGGGCTGTGTGTGTAGTTTTATTAGTAGTATAGGGCTGTGTGTGTAGTTGTATTAGTAGTATGGGGCTGTGTGTGTAGTTGTATTAGTAATATGGGGCTGTGTGTAGTTGTATTAGTAGTATGGGGCTGTGTGTAGTTGTATTAGTAGTAGGGCTGTAAGTGTAGTTGTATTAGTAATATGGGGCTGTGTGAAGTTGTATTAGTAGAAATGAGGCTGTGTGTAGTTGTATTAGTAGTATAGGGCTGTGTGTGTAGTTGTATTAGTAGTATAGGGCTGTATGTGTAGTTGTATTAGTCGTAGGGCTGTGTGTGTAGTTGTATTAGTAGTATAGGGCTGTGTGTGTAGTTGTATTAGTAGTATAGGGCTGTGTGTGTAGTTGAATTAGTAGTATATGGCTGTGTGTGTAGTTGTATTAGTAGTATAGGGCTGTATGTGTAGTTGTATTAGTAGTAGGGCTGTGTGTGTAGTTGTATCAGTAGTAGGGCTGTGTGTGTAGTTGTATTAGTAGTATAGAACTGTGTGTGTAGTTGTATTAGTAGTATACGGCTGTGTGTCTAGTTGTGTTAGTAGTATAGGGCTGTGTGTGTAGTTGTATTAGTAGTATAGGGCTGTGTGTGTAGTTGTATTAGTAGTATAGGGCTGTATGTGTAGTTGTATTAGTAGTATAGGGCTGTGTGTGTATTTGTATTAGTAGTATAGGGCTGTGTGTGTAGTTGTATTAGTAGTATAGGGCTGTGTGTGTAGTTGTATTAGTAGTATAGGGCTGTGTGTGTAGTTGTATTAGTAGTATAGGGCTGTATGTGTAGTTGTATTAGTAGTATAGGGCTGTGTGTGTAGTTGCATTAGTAGTATAGGGCTGTATGTGTAGTTGTATTAGTAGTAGGGCTGTGTGTGTAGTTGTATTAGTAGTATAGGGCTGTGTGTGTAGTTGTATTAGTAGTATAGGGCTGTGTGTGTAGTTGTATTAGTAGTATAGGGCTGTGTGTGTAGTTTTATTAGTAGTATAGGTGTTGTATGTGTAGTTGTATTAGTAGTAGGGCTGTGTGTGTAGTTGTATTAGTAGTATAGGGCTGTGTGTGTAGTTGTATTAGTAGTATAGGGCTGTGTGTGTAGTTGTATTAGTAGTATAGGGTTGTGTGTAGTTGTATTAGTAGTAAAGGGCTGTGTGTGTAGTTGTATTAGTATTAGGGCTGTGTGTGTAGTTGTATTAGTAGTAGGGCTGTGTGTGTAGTTGTATTAGTAGTATATGGCTGTGTGTGTTGTTGTATTAGTAGTATAGGGCTGTATGTGTAGTTGTATTAGTAGTATAGGGCTGTGTGTAGTTGTATTAGTAGTATAGGGCTGTGTGTGTAGTTGTATTAGTATTAGGGCTGTGTGTGTAGTTGTATTAGTAGTAGGGCTGTGTGTGTAGTTGTATTAGTAGTATGGGGCTGTGTGTAGTTGTATTAGTAGTATAGGGCTGTGTGTAGTTGTATTAGTAGTATAGGGCTGTGTGTGTAGTTGTATTAGTAGTAGGGCTGTGTGTGTAGTTGTATTAGTAGTAGGGCTGTGTGTGTAGTTGTATTAGTAGTATAGGGCTGTGTGTGTAGTTGTATTAGTAGTATAGGGCTGTGTGTGTAGTTGTATTAGTAGTAGGGCTGTGTGTAGTTGTATTAGTAGTATGGGGCTGTGTGTAGTTGTATTAGTAGTATAGGGCTGTGTGTGTAGTTGTATTAGTAGTAGGGCTGTGTGTGTAGTTGTATTAATAGTATAGGGCTGTGTGTGTAGTTGTATTAGTAGTATAGGGCTGTGTGTGTAGTTGTATTAGTAGTATGGGCTGTGTGTGTAGTTGTATTAGTAATATGGGGCTGTGTGTAGTTGTATTAGTAGTAGGGCTGTGTGTGTAGTTTTATTAGTAGCATAGGGCTGTGTGTGTAGTTGTATTAGTAATATGGGGCTGTGTGTAGTTGTATTAGTAGTAGGGCTGTGTGTGTAGTTTTATTAGTAGCATAGGGCTGTGTGTGTAGTTGTATTAGTAGTATGGGCTGTGTGTAGTTGTATTAGTAGTATGGGGCTGTGTGTGTAGTTGTATTAGTAGTATAGGGCTGTGTGTGTAGTTGTATTAGTAATATGGGGCTGTGTGTAGTTGTATTAGTAGCAGGGCTGTGTGTGTAGTTGTATTAGTAATATGGGGCTGTGTGTAGTTATATTAGTAGTATAGGGCTGTGTGTGTAGTTGTATTAGTAGTAGGGCTGTGTGTGTAGTTGTATTAGTAGTATAGGGCTGTGTGTGTAGTTGTATTAGTAGTATAGGGCTGTGTGTGTAGTTGTATTAGTAGTATAGGGCTGTGTGTGTAGTTGTATTAGTAGTATAGGGCTGTGTGTCTAGTTGTATTAGTAGTATGGGGCTGTGTGTGTAGTTGTATTAGTAATATGGGGCTGTGTGTAGTTGTATTAGTAGTAGGGCTGTGTGTGTAGTTTTATTAGTAGTATAGGGCTGTGTGTGTAGTTGTATTAGTAGTATGGGGCTGTGTGTGTAGTTGTATTAGTAATATGGGGCTGTGTGTAGTTGTATTAGTAGTATGGGGCTGTGTGTAGTTGTATTAGTAGTAGGGCTGTAAGTGTAGTTGTATTAGTAATATGGGGCTGTGTGAAGTTGTATTAGTAGAAATGAGGCTGTGTGTAGTTGTATTAGTAGTATAGGGCTGTGTGTGTAGTTGTATTAGTAGTATAGGGCTGTATGTGTAGTTGTATTAGTCGTAGGGCTGTGTGTGTAGTTGTATTAGTAGTATAGGGCTGTGTGTGTAGTTGTATTAGTAGTATAGGGCTGTGTGTGTAGTTGAATTAGTAGTATATGGCTGTGTGTGTAGTTGTATTAGTAGTATAGGGCTGTATGTGTAGTTGTATTAGTAGTAGGGCTGTGTGTGTAGTTGTATCAGTAGTAGGGCTGTGTGTGTAGTTGTATTAGTAGTATAGAACTGTGTGTGTAGTTGTATTAGTAGTATACGGCTGTGTGTCTAGTTGTGTTAGTAGTATAGGGCTGTGTGTGTAGTTGTATTAGTAGTATAGGGCTGTGTGTGTAGTTGTATTAGTAGTATAGGGCTGTATGTGTAGTTGTATTAGTAGTATAGGGCTGTGTGTGTATTTGTATTAGTAGTATAGGGCTGTGTGTGTAGTTGTATTAGTAGTATAGGGCTGTGTGTGTAGTTGTATTAGTAGTATAGGGCTGTGTGTGTAGTTGTATTAGTAGTATAGGGCTGTATGTGTAGTTGTATTAGTAGTATAGGGCTGTGTGTGTAGTTGCATTAGTAGTATAGGGCTGTATGTGTAGTTGTATTAGTAGTAGGGCTGTGTGTGTAGTTGTATTAGTAGTATAGGGCTGTGTGTGTAGTTGTATTAGTAGTATAGGGCTGTGTGTGTAGTTGTATTAGTAGTATAGGGCTGTGTGTGTAGTTTTATTAGTAGTATAGGTGTTGTATGTGTAGTTGTATTAGTAGTAGGGCTGTGTGTGTAGTTGTATTAGTAGTATAGGGCTGTGTGTGTAGTTGTATTAGTAGTATAGGGCTGTGTGTGTAGTTGTATTAGTAGTATAGGGTTGTGTGTAGTTGTATTAGTAGTAAAGGGCTGTGTGTGTAGTTGTATTAGTATTAGGGCTGTGTGTGTAGTTGTATTAGTAGTAGGGCTGTGTGTGTAGTTGTATTAGTAGTATATGGCTGTGTGTGTTGTTGTATTAGTAGTATAGGGCTGTATGTGTAGTTGTATTAGTAGTATAGGGCTGTGTGTAGTTGTATTAGTAGTATAGGGCTGTGTGTGTAGTTGTATTAGTATTAGGGCTGTGTGTGTAGTTGTATTAGTAGTAGGGCTGTGTGTGTAGTTGTATTAGTAGTATGGGGCTGTGTGTAGTTGTATTAGTAGTATAGGGCTGTGTGTAGTTGTATTAGTAGTATAGGGCTGTGTGTGTAGTTGTATTAGTAGTAGGGCTGTGTGTGTAGTTGTATTAGTAGTAGGGCTGTGTGTGTAGTTGTATTAGTAGTATAGGGCTGTGTGTGTAGTTGTATTAGTAGTATAGGGCTGTGTGTGTAGTTGTATTAGTAGTAGGGCTGTGTGTAGTTGTATTAGTAGTATGGGGCTGTGTGTAGTTGTATTAGTAGTATAGGGCTGTGTGTGTAGTTGTATTAGTAGTAGGGCTGTGTGTGTAGTTGTATTAATAGTATAGGGCTGTGTGTGTAGTTGTATTAGTAGTATAGGGCTGTGTGTGTAGTTGTATTAGTAGTATGGGCTGTGTGTGTAGTTGTATTAGTAATATGGGGCTGTGTGTAGTTGTATTAGTAGTAGGGCTGTGTGTGTAGTTTTATTAGTAGCATAGGGCTGTGTGTGTAGTTGTATTAGTAATATGGGGCTGTGTGTAGTTGTATTAGTAGTAGGGCTGTGTGTGTAGTTTTATTAGTAGCATAGGGCTGTGTGTGTAGTTGTATTAGTAGTATGGGCTGTGTGTAGTTGTATTAGTAGTATGGGGCTGTGTGTGTAGTTGTATTAGTAGTATAGGGCTGTGTGTGTAGTTGTATTAGTAATATGGGGCTGTGTGTAGTTGTATTAGTAGCAGGGCTGTGTGTGTAGTTGTATTAGTAATATGGGGCTGTGTGTAGTTATATTAGTAGTATGGGGCTGTGTGTAGTTCTATTAGTAGTAGGGCTGTGTGTGTAGTTGTATTAGTAATATGGGGCTGTGTGAAGTTGTATTAGTAGAAATGAGGCTGTGTGTAGTTGTATTAGTAGTATAGGGCTGTGTGTGTAGTTGTATTAGTAGTATAGGGCTGTGTATGTAGTTGTATTAATAGTAGGGCTGTATGTGTAGTTGTATTAGTAGTATAGGGCTGTGTATGTAGTTGTATTAGTAGTAGGGCTGTGTGTGTAGTTGTATTAGTAGTATAGGGCTGTGTGTGTAGTTGTATTAGTAGTATAGGGCTGTGTGTGTAGTTGTATTAGTAGTATAGGGCTGTGTGTGTAGTTGTATTAGTAGTATAGGGTGGTGTGTGTAGTTGTATTAGTAGTATAGGGCTGTGTGTAGTTGTATTAGTAGTATGGGGCTGTGTGTAGTTGTATTAATAGTAGGGCTGTATTTGTAGTTGTATTAGTAGTATAGGGCTGTGTGTGTAGTTGTATTAGTAGTGTAGGGCTGTATGTGTAGTTGTATTAGTAGTATAGGGCTGTGCGTGTAGTTGTATTAGTAGTATAGGGCGGTGTGTGTAGTTGTATTATTAGTAGGGCTGTGTGTGTAGTTGTATTAGTAGTATAGGGCTGTGTGTGTAGTTGTATTAGTAGTATAGGGCTGTGTGTGTAGTTGTATTAGTAGTATGGGGCTGTGTGTGTAGTTGTATTATTAGTAGGGCTGTGTGTGTAGTTGTATTGGTAGTATAGGGCTGTGTGTAGTTGTATTAGTAGTATAGGGCTGTGTGTGTAGTTGTATTATTAGTAGGGCTGTGTTTGTAGTTGTATTAGTAGTATAGGGCTGTGTGTAGTTGTATTAGTAGTATGGGGCTGTGTGTAGTTGTATTAGTAGTATAGGGCTGTGTGTCTAGTTGTATTAGTAGTATAGGGCTGTGTGTCTAGTTGTATTAGTAGTATAGGGCTGTGTGTGTAGTTGTATTAGTAGTATAGGGCTGTGTGTGTAGTTGTATTAGTAATATGGGGCTGTGTGTGTAGTTGTATTAGTAATATGGGGCTGTGTGTAGTTGTATTAGTAGTAGGGCTGTGTGTGTAGTTGTAATAGTAGTATAGGGCTGTATGTGTAGTTGTATTAGTAGTATAGGGCTGTGTGTGTAGTTGTATTAGTAGTATAGGGCTGTGTGTGTAGTTGTACTAGTAGTATGGGGCTGTGTGTGTAGTTGTATTAGTAGTATAGGGCTGTGTGTGTAGTTGTATTAGTAGTATAGGGCTGTGGGAGTAGTTGTATTAGTAGTAGGGCTGTGTGTGTAGTTGTATTAGTAGTATAGGGCTGTGTGTGTAGTTGTATTAGTAGTATAGGGCTGTTTGTGTAGTTGTATTAGTAATATGGGGCTGTGTGTAGTTGTATTAGTAGTAGGGCTGTGTGTAGTTGTATTAGTAGTAGGGCTGTGTGTCTAGTTGTATTAGTATTATAGGGCTGTGTGTGTAGTTGTATTAGTAGTAGGGCTGTGTGTGTAGTTGTATTAGTAGTAGGGCTGTGTGTCTAGTTGTATTAGTAGTATGGGGCTGTGTGTAGTTGTATTAGTAGTATAGGGCTGTGTGTGTAGTTGTATTAGTAGTAGGGCTGTGTGTGTAGTTGTATTAGTAGTATAGGGCTGTGTGTGTAGTTGTATTAGTAGTATAGGGCTGTGTGTGTAGTTGTATTAGTATTAGGGCTGTGTGTGTAGTTGTATTAGTAGTAGGGCTGTGTGTAGTTGTATTAGTAGTAGGGCTGTGTGTAGTTGTATTAGTAGTATAGGGCTGTGTGTAGTTGTATTAGTAGTAGGGCTGTGTGTAGTTGTATTAGTAGTATAGGGCTGTGAGTAGTTGTATTAGTAGTATAGGGCTGTGTGTGTAGTTGTATTAGTAGTATAGGGCTGTGTGTGTAGTTGTATTAGTAGTATAGGGCTGTGTGTGTAGTTGTATTAGTAGTATAGGGCTGTGAGTAGTTGTATTAGTAGTATAGGGCTGTGTGTGTAGTTGTATTAGTAGTAGGGCTGTGTGTAGTTGTATTAGTAGTATAGGGCTGTGTGTGTAGTTGTATTAGTTGTATAGGGCTGTGTGTGTAGTTGTATTAGTTGTATAGGGCTGTGTGTGTAGTTGTATTAGTTGTATAGGGCTGTGTGTGTAGTTGTATTAGTAGTATAGGGCTGTGTGTAGTTGTATTAGTAGTATAGGGCTGTGTGTAGTTGTATTAGTAGTATAGGGCTGTGTGTGTAGTTGTATTAGTATTAGGGCTGTGTGTGTAGTTGTATTAGTAGTAGGGCTGTGTGTTTAGTTGTATTAGTAGTATGGGGCTGTGTGTAGTTGTATTAGTAGTATAGGGCTGTGTGTAGTTGTATTAGTAGTATAGGGCTGTGTGTAGTTGTATTAGTAGTATAGGTTTTTTGTGTGCGTTGTATTAGTATTAGGGCTTTGTTTGTAGTTGTATTAGTATTAGGGCTGTGTGTGTAGTTGTATTAGTAGTAGGGCTGTGTGTGTAGTTGTATTAGTAGTAGGGCGGTGTGTGTAGTTGTATTAGTTCTATAGGGCTGTGTGTGTAGTTGTATTAGTAGTATAGGGCTGTGTGTGTAGTTGTATTAGTAGTATAGGGCTGTGTGTAGTTGTATTAGTAGTATAGGGCTGTGTGTGTAGTTGTATTAGTAGTATGGGGCTGTGTGTGTAGTTGTATTAGTAGTATAGGGCTGTGTGTAGTTGTATTAGTAGTATAGGGCTGTGTGTGTAGTTGTATTAGTAGTATAGGGCTGTGTGTAGTTGTATTAGTTGTATAGGGCTGTGTGTGTAGTGGTATTAGTAGTATAGGGCTGTGTGTAGTTGTATTAGTAGTATAGGGCTGTGTGTGTAGTTGTATTAGTAGTAGGGCTGTGTGTGTAGTTGTATTAGTAGTAGGGCTGTGTGTAGTTGTATTAGTAGTATGGGGCTGTGTGTAGTTGTATTAGTAGTATAGGGCTGTGTGTAGTTGTATTAGTAGTATAGGGCTGTGTGTGTAGTTGTATTAGTAGTATAGGGCTGTGTGTGTAGTTGTATTAGTAGTAGGGCTGTGTGTAGTTGTATTAGTAGTATGGGGCTGTGTGTAGTTGTATTAGTAGTATAGGGCTGTGTGTAGTTGTATTAGTAGTATAGGGCTGTGTGTGTCGTTGTATTAGTAGTAGGGCTGTGTGTGTAGTTATATTAGTAGTATAGGGCTGTGTGTGTAGTTATATTAGTAGAATAGGGCTGTGTGTGTAGTTGTATTAGTAGTATAGGGCTGTGTGTGTAGTTGTATTAGTAATATGGGGCTGTGTGTAGTTGTATTAGTAGCAGGGCTGTGTGTGTAGTTGTATTAGTAGTATAGGGCTGTGTGTGTAGTTGTATTAGTAGCAGGGCTGTGTGTGTAGTTGTATTAGTAGCAGGGCTGTGTGTGTAGTTGTATTAGTAGCAGGGCTGTGTGTGTAGTTGTATTAGTAATATGGGGCTGTGTGTGTAGTTGTATTAGTAGTATGGGGCTGTGTGTGTAGTTGTATTAGTAATATGGGGCTGTGTGTAGTTGTATTAGTAGTATGGGGCTGTGTGTAGTTGTATTAGTAGTAGGGCTGTGTGTGTAGTTGTATTAGTAATATGGGGCTGTGTGAAGTTGTATTAGTAGAAATGAGGCTGTGTGTAGTTGTATTAGTAGTATAGGGCTGTGTGTGTAGTTGTATTAGTAGTATAGGGCTGTATGTGTAGTTGTATTAGTCGTAGGGCTGTGTGTGTAGTTGTATTAGTAGTATAGGGCTGTGTGTGTAGTTGTATCAGTAGTAGGGCTGTGTGTGTAGTTGTATTAGTAGTATAGGGCTGTGTATGTAGTTGTATTAGTAGTATAGGGCTGTGTGTGTAGTTGTATTAGTAGTATAGGGCTGTGTGTGTAGTTGTATTAGTAGTATAGGGCTGTATGTGTAGTTGTATTAGTAGTATATGGCTGTGTGTGTTGTTGTATTAGTAGTATAGGGCTGTATGTGTAGTTGTATTAGTAGTATAGGGCTGTGTGTAGTTGTATTAGTAGTATAGGGCTGTGTGTGTAGTTGTATTTGTATTAGGGCTGTGTGTGCAGTTGTATTAGTAGTAGGGCTGTGTGTGTAGTTGTATTAGTAGTATGGGGCTGTGTGTAGTTGTATTAGTAGTATAGGGCTGTGTGTAGTTGTATTAGTAGTATAGGGCTGTGTGTGTAGTTGTATTAGTAGTATAGGGCTGTGTGTGTAGTTGTATTAGTAGTAGGGGTGTGTGTAGTTGTATTAGTAGTATGGGGCTGTGTGTAGTTGTATTAGTAGTATAGGGCTGTGTGTGTAGTTGTATTAGTAGTATGGGGCTGTGTGTAGTTGTATTAGTAGTATGGGGCTGTGTGTAGTTGTATTAGTAGTATAGGGCTGTGTGTGTAGTTGTATTAGTAGTATGGGGCTGTGTGTAGTTGTATTAGTAGTATGGGGCTGTGTGTAGTTGCATTAGTAGTATAGGGCTGTGTGTGTAGTTGTATTAGTAGTAGGGCTGTGTGTAGTTGTATTAGTAGTATGGGGCTGTGTGTAGTTGTATTAGTAGTAGGGCTGTGTGTGTAGTTGTATTAGTAGTAGGGCTGTGTGTGTAGTTGTATTAGTAGTATAGGGCTGTGTGTGTAGTTGTATTAGTAGTATAGGGCTGTGTGTGTAGTTGTATTAGTAATATGGGGCTGTGTGTAGTTGTATTAGTAGCAGGGCTGTGTGTGTAGTTGTATTAGTAGTATAGGGCTGTGTGTGTAGTTATATTAGTAGTATGGGGCTGTGTGTGTAGTTGTATTAGTAGTATAGGGCTGTGTGTGTAGTTGTATTAGTAATATGGGGCTGTGTGTAGTTGTATTAGTAGTATGGGGCTGTGTGTAGTTGTATTAGTAGTATAGGGCTGTGTGTGTAGTTGTATTAGTAGTATAGGGCTGTGTGTGTAGTTGTATTAGTAATATGGGGCTGTGTGTAGTTGTATTAGTAGTATAGGGCTGTGTGTGTAGTTGTATTAGTAGTATAGGGCTGTGTGTGTAGTTGTATTAGTAATATGGGGCTGTGTGTAGTTGTATTAGTAGCAGGGCTGTGTGTGTAGTTGTATTAGTAGTATAGGGCTGTGTGTGTAGTTATATTAGTAGTATGGGGCTGTGTGTAGTTGTATTAGTAGTATAGGGCTGTGTGTGTAGTTGTATTAGTAGTATAGGGCTGTGTGTGTAGTTGTATTAGTAATATGGGGCTGTGTGTGTAGTTGTATTAGTAGCAGGGCTGTGTGTGTAGTTGTATTAGTAATATGGGGCTGTGTGTGTAGTTGTATTAGTAGTATGGGGCTGTGTGTGTAGTTGTATTAGTAGTAGGGCTGTGTGTGTAGTTGTAATAGTAATATGGGGCTGTGTGAAGTTGTATTAGTAGAAATGAGGCTGTGTGTAGTTGTATTAGTAGTATAGGGCTGTGTGTGTAGTTGTATTAGTAATATGGGGCTGTGTGAAGTTGTATTAGTAGAAATGAGGCTGTGTGTAGTTGTATTAGTAGTATAGGGCTGTGTGTGTAGTTGTATTAGTAGTATAGGGCTGTATGTGTAGTTGTATTAGTCGTAGGGCTGTGTGTGTAGTTGTATTAGTAGTATAGGGCTGTGTGTGTAGTTGTATTAGTAGTATAGGGCTGTGTGTGTAGTTGTATTAGTAGTATAGGGCTGTGTGTGTAGTTGAATTAGTAGTGTAGGGCTGTGTGTAGTTGTATTAGTAGTATAGGGCTGTATGTGTAGTTGTATTAGTAGTAGGGCTGTGTGTGTAGTTGTATCAGTAGTAGGGCTGTGTGTGTAGTTGTATTAGTAGTATAGGGCTGTGTGTGTAGTTGTATTAGTAATATAGGGCTGTGTGTCTAGTTGTGTTAGTAGTATAGGGCTGTGTGTGTAGTTGTATTAGTAGTATAGGGCTGTGTGTGTAGTTGTATTAGTAGTATAGGGCTGTGTGTGTAGTTGTATTAGTAGTAGGGCTGTGTGTAGTTGTATTATTAGTATAGGGCTGTGTGTGTAGTTGTATTAGTAGAATAGGGCTGTGTGTGTAGTTGTATTAGTAGTAGGGCTGTGTGTAGTTGTATTATTAGTATAGGGCTGTGTGTGTAGTTGTATTAGTAGAATAGGGCTGTGTGTGTAGTTGTATTAGTAGTATAGGGCTGTATGTGTAGTTGTATTATTAGTATAGGGCTGTGTGTGTAGTTGTATTAGTAGTATGGGGCTGTGTGTGTAGTTGTATTAGTAGTATAGGGCTGTATGTGTAGTTGTATTAGTAGTATAGGGCTGTGTGTGTAGTTGTATTAGTAGTATAGGGCTGTGTGTAGTTGTATTAGTAGTATGGGGCTGTGTGTAGGTGTAATAGTAGTATGGGGCTGTGTGTAGTTGTATTAGTAGTATAGGGCTGTGTGTGTAGTTGTATTAGTTGTATAGGGCTGTGTGTAGTTGTATTAGTAGCAGGGCTGTGTGTGTAGTTGTATTAGTTGTATAGGGCTGTGTGTAGTTGTATTAGTAGTAGGGCTGTGTGTGTAGTTGTATTAGTTGTATAGGGCTGTGTGTAGTTGTATTAGTAGTAGGGCTGTGTGTGTAGTTGTATTAGTAGTATAGGGCTGTGTGTGTAGTTGTATTAGTAGTAGGGCTGTGTGTAGTTGTTTTATTAGTATGGGGCTGTGTGTGTAGTTGTTTTATTAGTATGGGGCTGTGTGTGTAGTTGTATTAGTAGTATAGGGCTGTGTGTGTAGTTGTATTAGTAGTATAGGGCTGTGTGTGTAGTTGTATTAGTAGTATAGGGCTGTGTGTGTAGTTGTATTAGTCTCCAGCCTCCAGTATTTATGCTGCAGTAGTTTATGTGTCGGGGGGCTAGGGTCAGTTGGTTATACCTGGAGTACTTCTCCTGTCTTATCCAGTATCCTGTGTGAATTTAAGTATGCTCTCTCTAATTCTCTCGTTCTCTCTTTCTCTCTGAGAACCTGAGCCCTAGGACCATACGTCAGGACTACCGGGCATGCTGACACCTTGCTGTCCCCAGTCCGCCTGGCCTTGCTGCTATTCCAGTTTCAACTCTTCTGCCTGCGGTTATGGAACCACTACTTGTCCCAGACCTGCTGTTTTCAACTCTTAATGATCGGCTATGAAAAGCCAACTGAGATTTTTTCCTGATTATTATTTGACCATGCTTGTCATTTATGAACATTTTGAAAATCTTGGCTCTCTCTAATTTTCTCCTTCTCTCTTTCTCTCGGAGGACCTGAGCCCTAGGACCATACGTCGGGACTACCGGCCGTGGTGACTCCTTGCTGCCCCCAGTCCGCCTGGCCTTGCTGCTATTCCAGTTTCAACTCTTCTGCCTGCGGTTATGGAACCACTACCTGTCCCAGACCTGCTGTTTTCAACTCTTAATGATCGGCTATGAAAAGCCAACTGAGATTTATTCCTGATTATTATTTGACCATGCTTGTCATTTATGAACATTTTGAAAATCTTGGCTCTCTCTAATTTTCTCCTTCTCTCTTTCTTTCTCTCGGAGGACCTGGGCCCTAGGACCATGCGTCGGGACTGCCGCCCGTGGTGACTCCTTGCTGTCCCCAGTCCGCCTGGCCTTGCTGCTATTCCAGTTTCAGCTGTTCTGCCTGCGGTTATGGAAACGCCACCTGTCCCAGACCTGTTGTTTTTCAACTCTTAATGATCAGCTATGAAAAGCCAACTGAAAATTATTCATGATTATTATTTGACCATGCTTGTCACTTATGAACATTTTTGAACATCTTGGCATAGTTCTGTTATAATCTCCACCCGGCACAGCCAGAAGAGGACTGGCCACCCCTCATAGCCTGGTTCCTCTCTAGGTTTCTTCCTAGGTTTTGGCCTTTCTAGGGAGTTTTTCCTAGCCACCGTGCTTCTACACCTGCATTCTAGCTGTTTGGGGTTTTAGGCTGGGTTTCTGTACAGCACTTCGAGATATTATCTGATGTACGAAGGGCTATATAAAATAAAATTGACTGATTGATTGATTGATTAGTAGTATAGGGCTGTGTGTGTAGTTGTATTAGTAGTATGGGCTGTGTGTAGTTGTATTAATAGTAGGGCTGTGTGTGTAGTTGTATTAGTAGTATAGGGCTGTGTGTGTAGTTGTATTAGTAGTAGGGCTGTGTGTGTAGTTGTATTATTAGTATAGGGCTGTGTGTGTAGTTGTATTAGTAGTATAGGGCTGTGTGTGTAGTTGTATTAGTAGTATAGGGCTGTGTGTAGTTGTATTAGTAGTATAGGGCTGTGTGTAGTTGTATTAGTAGTAGGGCTGTGTGTGTAGTTGTATTAGTAGTATAGGGCTGTGTGTGTAGTTGTATTAGTAGTATGGGGCTGTGTGTGTAGTTGTATTAGTAGTATAGGGCAGTGTGTGTAGTTGTATTAGTAGTATAGGGCTGTGTGTGTAGTTGTATTAGTAGTAGGGCTGTGTGTGTAGTTGTATTAGTAGTATGGGGCTGTGTGTAGTTGTATTAGTAGTATAGGGCTGTGTGTAGTTGTATTAGTAGTATAGGGCTGTGTGTGTAGTTGTATTAGTAGTATAGGGCTGTGTGTGTAGTTGTATTAGTAGTAGGGCTGTGTGTAGTTGTATTAGTAGTATGGGGCTGTGTGTAGTTGTATTAGTAGTATAGGGCTGTGTGTAGTTGTATTAGTAGTATAGGGCTGTGTGTGTCGTTGTATTAGTAGTAGGGCTGTGTGTGTAGTTATATTAGTAGTATAGGGCTGTGTGTGTAGTTATATTAGTAGAATAGGGCTGTGTGTGTAGTTGTATTAGTAGTATAGGGCTGTGTGTGTAGTTGTATTAGTAATATGGGGCTGTGTGTAGTTGTATTAGTAGCAGGGCTGTGTGTGTAGTTGTATTAGTAGTATAGGGCTGTGTGTGTAGTTGTATTAGTAGCAGGGCTGTGTGTGTAGTTGTATTAGTAGCAGGGCTGTGTGTGTAGTTGTATTAGTAGCAGGGCTGTGTGTGTAGTTGTATTAGTAATATGGGGCTGTGTGTGTAGTTGTATTAGTAGTATGGGGCTGTGTGTGTAGTTGTATTAGTAATATGGGGCTGTGTGTAGTTGTATTAGTAGTATGGGGCTGTGTGTAGTTGTATTAGTAGTAGGGCTGTGTGTGTAGTTGTATTAGTAATATGGGGCTGTGTGAAGTTGTATTAGTAGAAATGAGGCTGTGTGTAGTTGTATTAGTAGTATAGGGCTGTGTGTGTAGTTGTATTAGTAGTATAGGGCTGTATGTGTAGTTGTATTAGTCGTAGGGCTGTGTGTGTAGTTGTATTAGTAGTATAGGGCTGTGTGTGTAGTTGTATCAGTAGTAGGGCTGTGTGTGTAGTTGTATTAGTAGTATAGGGCTGTGTATGTAGTTGTATTAGTAGTATAGGGCTGTGTGTGTAGTTGTATTAGTAGTATAGGGCTGTGTGTGTAGTTGTATTAGTAGTATAGGGCTGTATGTGTAGTTGTATTAGTAGTATATGGCTGTGTGTGTTGTTGTATTAGTAGTATAGGGCTGTATGTGTAGTTGTATTAGTAGTATAGGGCTGTGTGTAGTTGTATTAGTAGTATAGGGCTGTGTGTGTAGTTGTATTTGTATTAGGGCTGTGTGTGCAGTTGTATTAGTAGTAGGGCTGTGTGTGTAGTTGTATTAGTAGTATGGGGCTGTGTGTAGTTGTATTAGTAGTATAGGGCTGTGTGTAGTTGTATTAGTAGTATAGGGCTGTGTGTGTAGTTGTATTAGTAGTATAGGGCTGTGTGTGTAGTTGTATTAGTAGTAGGGGTGTGTGTAGTTGTATTAGTAGTATGGGGCTGTGTGTAGTTGTATTAGTAGTATAGGGCTGTGTGTGTAGTTGTATTAGTAGTATGGGGCTGTGTGTAGTTGTATTAGTAGTATGGGGCTGTGTGTAGTTGTATTAGTAGTATAGGGCTGTGTGTGTAGTTGTATTAGTAGTATGGGGCTGTGTGTAGTTGTATTAGTAGTATGGGGCTGTGTGTAGTTGCATTAGTAGTATAGGGCTGTGTGTGTAGTTGTATTAGTAGTAGGGCTGTGTGTAGTTGTATTAGTAGTATGGGGCTGTGTGTAGTTGTATTAGTAGTAGGGCTGTGTGTGTAGTTGTATTAGTAGTAGGGCTGTGTGTGTAGTTGTATTAGTAGTATAGGGCTGTGTGTGTAGTTGTATTAGGAGTATAGGGCTGTGTGTGTAGTTGTATTAGTAATATGGGGCTGTGTGTAGTTGTATTAGTAGCAGGGCTGTGTGTGTAGTTGTATTAGTAGTATAGGGCTGTGTGTGTAGTTATATTAGTAGTATGGGGCTGTGTGTGTAGTTGTATTAGTAGTATAGGGCTGTGTGTGTAGTTGTATTAGTAATATGGGGCTGTGTGTAGTTGTATTAGTAGTATGGGGCTGTGTGTAGTTGTATTAGTAGTATAGGGCTGTGTGTGTAGTTGTATTAGTAGTATAGGGCTGTGTGTGTAGTTGTATTAGTAATATGGGGCTGTGTGTAGTTGTATTAGTAGTATAGGGCTGTGTGTGTAGTTGTATTAGTAGTATAGGGCTGTGTGTGTAGTTGTATTAGTAATATGGGGCTGTGTGTAGTTGTATTAGTAGCAGGGCTGTGTGTGTAGTTGTATTAGTAGTATAGGGCTGTGTGTGTAGTTATATTAGTAGTATGGGGCTGTGTGTAGTTGTATTAGTAGTATAGGGCTGTGTGTGTAGTTGTATTAGTAGTATAGGGCTGTGTGTGTAGTTGTATTAGTAATATGGGGCTGTGTGTGTAGTTGTATTAGTAGCAGGGCTGTGTGTGTAGTTGTATTAGTAATATGGGGCTGTGTGTGTAGTTGTATTAGTAGTATGGGGCTGTGTGTGTAGTTGTATTAGTAGTAGGGCTGTGTGTGTAGTTGTAATAGTAATATGGGGCTGTGTGAAGTTGTATTAGTAGAAATGAGGCTGTGTGTAGTTGTATTAGTAGTATAGGGCTGTGTGTGTAGTTGTATTAGTAATATGGGGCTGTGTGAAGTTGTATTAGTAGAAATGAGGCTGTGTGTAGTTGTATTAGTAGTATAGGGCTGTGTGTGTAGTTGTATTAGTAGTATAGGGCTGTATGTGTAGTTGTATTAGTCGTAGGGCTGTGTGTGTAGTTGTATTAGTAGTATAGGGCTGTGTGTGTAGTTGTATTAGTAGTATAGGGCTGTGTGTGTAGTTGTATTAGTAGTATAGGGCTGTGTGTGTAGTTGAATTAGTAGTGTAGGGCTGTGTGTAGTTGTATTAGTAGTATAGGGCTGTATGTGTAGTTGTATTAGTAGTAGGGCTGTGTGTGTAGTTGTATCAGTAGTAGGGCTGTGTGTGTAGTTGTATTAGTAGTATAGGGCTGTGTGTGTAGTTGTATTAGTAATATAGGGCTGTGTGTCTAGTTGTGTTAGTAGTATAGGGCTGTGTGTGTAGTTGTATTAGTAGTATAGGGCTGTGTGTGTAGTTGTATTAGTAGTATAGGGCTGTGTGTGTAGTTGTATTAGTAGTAGGGCTGTGTGTAGTTGTATTATTAGTATAGGGCTGTGTGTGTAGTTGTATTAGTAGAATAGGGCTGTGTGTGTAGTTGTATTAGTAGTAGGGCTGTGTGTAGTTGTATTATTAGTATAGGGCTGTGTGTGTAGTTGTATTAGTAGAATAGGGCTGTGTGTGTAGTTGTATTAGTAGTATAGGGCTGTATGTGTAGTTGTATTATTAGTATAGGGCTGTGTGTGTAGTTGTATTAGTAGTATGGGGCTGTGTGTGTAGTTGTATTAGTAGTATAGGGCTGTATGTGTAGTTGTATTAGTAGTATAGGGCTGTGTGTGTAGTTGTATTAGTAGTATAGGGCTGTGTGTAGTTGTATTAGTAGTATGGGGCTGTGTGTAGGTGTAATAGTAGTATGGGGCTGTGTGTAGTTGTATTAGTAGTATAGGGCTGTGTGTGTAGTTGTATTAGTTGTATAGGGCTGTGTGTAGTTGTATTAGTAGCAGGGCTGTGTGTGTAGTTGTATTAGTTGTATAGGGCTGTGTGTAGTTGTATTAGTAGTAGGGCTGTGTGTGTAGTTGTATTAGTTGTATAGGGCTGTGTGTAGTTGTATTAGTAGTAGGGCTGTGTGTGTAGTTGTATTAGTAGTATAGGGCTGTGTGTGTAGTTGTATTAGTAGTAGGGCTGTGTGTAGTTGTTTTATTAGTATGGGGCTGTGTGTGTAGTTGTTTTATTAGTATGGGGCTGTGTGTGTAGTTGTATTAGTAGTATAGGGCTGTGTGTGTAGTTGTATTAGTAGTATAGGGCTGTGTGTGTAGTTGTATTAGTAGTATAGGGCTGTGTGTGTAGTTGTATTAGTCTCCAGCCTCCAGTATTTATGCTGCAGTAGTTTATGTGTCGGGGGGCTAGGGTCAGTTGGTTATACCTGGAGTACTTCTCCTGTCTTATCCAGTATCCTGTGTGAATTTAAGTATGCTCTCTCTAATTCTCTCGTTCTCTCTTTCTCTCTGAGAACCTGAGCCCTAGGACCATACGTCAGGACTACCGGGCATGCTGACACCTTGCTGTCCCCAGTCCGCCTGGCCTTGCTGCTATTCCAGTTTCAACTCTTCTGCCTGCGGTTATGGAACCACTACTTGTCCCAGACCTGCTGTTTTCAACTCTTAATGATCGGCTATGAAAAGCCAACTGAGATTTTTTCCTGATTATTATTTGACCATGCTTGTCATTTATGAACATTTTGAAAATCTTGGCTCTCTCTAATTTTCTCCTTCTCTCTTTCTCTCGGAGGACCTGAGCCCTAGGACCATACGTCGGGACTACCGGCCGTGGTGACTCCTTGCTGCCCCCAGTCCGCCTGGCCTTGCTGCTATTCCAGTTTCAACTCTTCTGCCTGCGGTTATGGAACCACTACCTGTCCCAGACCTGCTGTTTTCAACTCTTAATGATCGGCTATGAAAAGCCAACTGAGATTTATTCCTGATTATTATTTGACCATGCTTGTCATTTATGAACATTTTGAAAATCTTGGCTCTCTCTAATTTTCTCCTTCTCTCTTTCTTTCTCTCGGAGGACCTGGGCCCTAGGACCATGCGTCGGGACTGCCGCCCGTGGTGACTCCTTGCTGTCCCCAGTCCGCCTGGCCTTGCTGCTATTCCAGTTTCAGCTGTTCTGCCTGCGGTTATGGAAACGCCACCTGTCCCAGACCTGTTGTTTTTCAACTCTTAATGATCAGCTATGAAAAGCCAACTGAAAATTATTCATGATTATTATTTGACCATGCTTGTCACTTATGAACATTTTTGAACATCTTGGCATAGTTCTGTTATAATCTCCACCCGGCACAGCCAGAAGAGGACTGGCCACCCCTCATAGCCTGGTTCCTCTCTAGGTTTCTTCCTAGGTTTTGGCCTTTCTAGGGAGTTTTTCCTAGCCACCGTGCTTCTACACCTGCATTCTAGCTGTTTGGGGTTTTAGGCTGGGTTTCTGTACAGCACTTCGAGATATTATCTGATGTACGAAGGGCTATATAAAATAAAATTGACTGATTGATTGATTGATTAGTAGTATAGGGCTGTGTGTGTAGTTGTATTAGTAGTATGGGCTGTGTGTAGTTGTATTAATAGTAGGGCTGTGTGTGTAGTTGTATTAGTAGTATAGGGCTGTGTGTGTAGTTGTATTAGTAGTAGGGCTGTGTGTGTAGTTGTATTATTAGTATAGGGCTGTGTGTGTAGTTGTATTAGTAGTATAGGGCTGTGTGTGTAGTTGTATTAGTAGTATAGGGCTGTGTGTAGTTGTATTAGTAGTATAGGGCTGTGTGTAGTTGTATTAGTAGTAGGGCTGTGTGTGTAGTTGTATTAGTAGTATAGGGCTGTGTGTGTAGTTGTATTAGTAGTATGGGGCTGTGTGTGTAGTTGTATTAGTAGTATAGGGCAGTGTGTGTAGTTGTATTAGTAGTATAGGGCTGTGTGTGTAGTTGTATTAGTAGTAGGGCTGTGTGTGTAGTTGTATTAGTAGTATAGGGCTGTGTGTGTAGTTGTATTAGTAATATGGGGCTGTGTGTGTAGTTGTATTAGTAGCAGGGCTGTGTGTGTAGTTGTATTAGTAATATGGGGCTGTGTTTAGTTGTATTAGTAGTATGGGGCTGTGTGTAGTTGTATTAGTAGTATAGGGCTGTGTGTGTAGTTGTATTAGTAGTATAGGGCTGTATGTGTAGTTGTATTAGTAGTAGGGCTGTGTGTGTAGTTGTATCAGTAGTAGGGCTGTGTGTGTAGTTGTATTAGTAGTATAGGGCTGTGTGTGTAGTTGTATTAGTAATATAGGGCTGTGTGTCTAGTTGTGTTAGTAGTATAGGGCTGTGTGTGTAGTTGTATTAGTAGTATAGGGCTGTGTGTGTAGTTGTATTAGTAGTATAGGGCTGTATGTGTAGTTGTATTAGTAGTATATGGCTGTGTGTGTTGTTGTATTAGTAGTATAGGGCTGTATGTGTAGTTGTATTAGTAGTATAGGGCTGTGTGTGTAGTTGTATTAGTATTAGGGCTGTGTGTGTAGTTGTATTAGTAGTAGGGCTGTGTGTGTAGTTGTATTAGTAGTATGGGGCTGTGTGTAGTTGTATTAGTAGTATAGGGCTGTGTGTAGTTGTATTAGTAGTATAGGGCTGTGTGTGTAGTTGTATTAGTATTAGGGCTGTGTGTGTAGTTGTATTTGTAGTAGGGCTCTGTGTGTAGTTGTATTAGTAGTATGGGGCTGTGTGTAGTTGTATTAGTAGTATAGGGCTGTGTGTAGTTGTATTAGTAGTATAGGGCTGTGTGTGTAGTTGTATTAGTAGTAGGGCTGTGTGTGTAGTTGTATTAGTAGTATAGGGCTGTGTGTGTAGTTGTATTAGTAGTATAGGGCTGTGTGTGTAGTTGTATTAGTAGTATAGGGCTGTGTGTGTAGTTGTATTAGTAGTATAGGGCTGTGTGTCTAGTTGTATTAGTAGTATGGGGCTGTGTGTGTAGTTGTATTAGTAATATGGGGCTGTGTGTAGTTGTATTAGTAGTAGGGCTGTGTGTGTAGTTTTATTAGTAGTATAGGGCTGTGTGTGTAGTTGTATT
Organism: Salvelinus fontinalis; assembly: GCF_029448725.1. Taxonomy (NCBI): domain Eukaryota; kingdom Metazoa; phylum Chordata; class Actinopteri; order Salmoniformes; family Salmonidae; genus Salvelinus; species Salvelinus fontinalis. Next base: position 235,404 of record NW_026600433.1, on the reverse strand, counting down.
AGTAGTATGGGGCTGTGTGTGTAGTTGTATTAGTAATATGGGGCTGTGTGTAGTTGTATTAGTAGTATGGGGCTGTGTGTAGTTGTATTAGTAGTAGGGCTGTAAGTGTAGTTGTATTAGTAATATGGGGCTGTGTGAAGTTGTATTAGTAGAAATGAGGCTGTGTGTAGTTGTATTAGTAGTATAGGGCTGTGTGTGTAGTTGTATTAGTAGTATAGGGCTGTATGTGTAGTTGTATTAGTCGTAGGGCTGTGTGTGTAGTTGTATTAGTAGTATAGGGCTGTGTGTGTAGTTGTATTAGTAGTATAGGGCTGTGTGTGTAGTTGAATTAGTAGTATATGGCTGTGTGTGTAGTTGTATTAGTAGTATAGGGCTGTATGTGTAGTTGTATTAGTAGTAGGGCTGTGTGTGTAGTTGTATCAGTAGTAGGGCTGTGTGTGTAGTTGTATTAGTAGTATAGAACTGTGTGTGTAGTTGTATTAGTAGTATACGGCTGTGTGTCTAGTTGTGTTAGTAGTATAGGGCTGTGTGTGTAGTTGTATTAGTAGTATAGGGCTGTGTGTGTAGTTGTATTAGTAGTATAGGGCTGTATGTGTAGTTGTATTAGTAGTATAGGGCTGTGTGTGTATTTGTATTAGTAGTATAGGGCTGTGTGTGTAGTTGTATTAGTAGTATAGGGCTGTGTGTGTAGTTGTATTAGTAGTATAGGGCTGTGTGTGTAGTTGTATTAGTAGTATAGGGCTGTATGTGTAGTTGTATTAGTAGTATAGGGCTGTGTGTGTAGTTGCATTAGTAGTATAGGGCTGTATGTGTAGTTGTATTAGTAGTAGGGCTGTGTGTGTAGTTGTATTAGTAGTATAGGGCTGTGTGTGTAGTTGTATTAGTAGTATAGGGCTGTGTGTGTAGTTGTATTAGTAGTATAGGGCTGTGTGTGTAGTTTTATTAGTAGTATAGGTGTTGTATGTGTAGTTGTATTAGTAGTAGGGCTGTGTGTGTAGTTGTATTAGTAGTATAGGGCTGTGTGTGTAGTTGTATTAGTAGTATAGGGCTGTGTGTGTAGTTGTATTAGTAGTATAGGGTTGTGTGTAGTTGTATTAGTAGTAAAGGGCTGTGTGTGTAGTTGTATTAGTATTAGGGCTGTGTGTGTAGTTGTATTAGTAGTAGGGCTGTGTGTGTAGTTGTATTAGTAGTATATGGCTGTGTGTGTTGTTGTATTAGTAGTATAGGGCTGTATGAGTAGTTGTATTAGTAGTATAGGGCTGTGTGTAGTTGTATTAGTAGTATAGGGCTGTGTGTGTAGTTGTATTAGTATTAGGGCTGTGTGTGTAGTTGTATTAGTAGTAGGGCTGTGTGTGTAGTTGTATTAGTAGTATGGGGCTGTGTGTAGTTGTATTAGTAGTATAGGGCTGTGTGTAGTTGTATTAGTAGTATAGGGCTGTGTGTGTAGTTGTATTAGTAGTAGGGCTGTGTGTGTAGTTGTATTAGTAGTAGGGCTGTGTGTGTAGTTGTATTAGTAGTATAGGGCTGTGTGTGTAGTTGTATTAGTAGTATAGGGCTGTGTGTGTAGTTGTATTAGTAGTAGGGCTGTGTGTAGTTGTATTAGTAGTATGGGGCTGTGTGTAGTTGTATTAGTAGTATAGGGCTGTGTGTGTAGTTGTATTAGTAGTAGGGCTGTGTGTGTAGTTGTATTAATAGTATAGGGCTGTGTGTGTAGTTGTATTAGTAGTATAGGGCTGTGTGTGTAGTTGTATTAGTAGTATGGGCTGTGTGTGTAGTTGTATTAGTAATATGGGGCTGTGTGTAGTTGTATTAGTAGTAGGGCTGTGTGTGTAGTTTTATTAGTAGCATAGGGCTGTGTGTGTAGTTGTATTAGTAATATGGGGCTGTGTGTAGTTGTATTAGTAGTAGGGCTGTGTGTGTAGTTTTATTAGTAGCATAGGGCTGTGTGTGTAGTTGTATTAGTAGTATGGGCTGTGTGTAGTTGTATTAGTAGTATGGGGCTGTGTGTGTAGTTGTATTAGTAGTATAGGGCTGTGTGTGTAGTTGTATTAGTAATATGGGGCTGTGTGTAGTTGTATTAGTAGCAGGGCTGTGTGTGTAGTTGTATTAGTAATATGGGGCTGTGTGTAGTTATATTAGTAGTATGGGGCTGTGTGTAGTTGTATTAGTAGTAGGGCTGTGTGTGTAGTTGTATTAGTAATATGGAGCTGTGTGAAGTTGTATTAGTAGAAATGAGGCTGTGTGTAGTTGTATTAGTAGTATAGGGCTGTGTGTGTAGTTGTATTAGTAGTATAGGGCTGTGTGTGTAGTTGTATTAGTAGTATAGGGCTGTGTGTGTAGTTTTATTAGTAGTATAGGTGTTGAATGTGTAGTTGTATTAGTAGTAGGGCTGTGTGTGTAGTTGTATTAGTAGTATAGGGCTGTGTGTGTAGTTGTATTAGTAGTATAGGGCTGTGTGTGTAGTTGTATTAGTAGTATAGGGTTGTGTGTAGTTGTATTAGTAGTAAAGGGCTGTGTGTGTAGTTGTATTAGTATTAGGGCTGTGTGTGTAGTTGTATTAGTAGTAGGGCTGTGTGTGTAGTTGTATTAGTAGTATATGGCTGTGTGTGTTGTTGTATTAGTAGTATAGGGCTGTATGTGTAGTTGTATTAGTAGTATAGGGCTGTGTGTAGTTGTATTAGTAGTATAGGGCTGTGTGTGTAGTTGTATTAGTATTAGGGCTGTGTGTGTAGTTGTATTAGTAGTAGGGCTGTGTGTGTAGTTGTATTAGTAGTATGGGGCTGTGTGTAGTTGTATTAGTAGTATAGGGCTGTGTGTAGTTGTATTAGTAGTATAGGGCTGTGTGTGTAGTTGTATTAGTAGTAGGGCTGTGTGTGTAGTTGTATTAGTAGTAGGGCTGTGTGTGTAGTTGTATTAGTAGTATAGGGCTGTGTGTGTAGTTGTATTAGTAGTATAGGGCTGTGTGTGTAGTTGTATTAGTAGTAGGGCTGTGTGTAGTTGTATTAGTAGTATGGGGCTGTGTGTAGTTGTATTAGTAGTATAGGGCTGTGTGTGTAGTTGTATTAGTAGTAGGGCTGTGTGTGTAGTTGTATTAATAGTATAGGGCTGTGTGTGTAGTTGTATTAGTAGTATAGGGCTGTGTGTGTAGTTGTATTAGTAGTATGGGCTGTGTGTAGTTGTATTAATAGTAGGGCTGTGTGTGTAGTTGTATTAGTAGTATAGGGCTGTGTGTTAAGTTGTATTAGTAATATGGGGCTGTGTGTAGTTGTATTAGTAGTAGGGCTGTGTGTGTAGTTTTATTAGTAGTATAGGGCTGTGTGTGTAGTTGTATTAGTAGTATGGGGCTGTGTGTGTAGTTGTATTAGTAGTATAGGGCTGTGTGTGTAGTTGTATTAGTAATATGGGGCTGTGTGTAGTTGTATTAGTAGCAGGGCTGTGTGTGTAGTTGTATTAGTAATATGGGGCTGTGTGTAGTTGTATTAGTAGTATGGGGCTGTGTGTAGTTGTATTAGTAGTAGGGCTGTGTGTGTAGTTGTATTAGTAATATGGGGCTGTGTGAAGTTGTATTAGTAGAAATGAGGCTGTGTGTATTTGTATTAGTAGTATAGGGCTGTGTGTGTAGTTGTATTAGTAGTATAGGGCTGTGTGTGTAGTTGTATTAGTAGTATATGGCTGTGTGTGTTGTTGTATTAGTAGTATAGAGCTGTGTGTGTAGTTGTATTAGTCGTAGGGCTGTGTGTCTAGTTGTATTAGTAGTATAGGGCTGTATGTGTAGTTGTATTAGTATTAGGGCTGTGTGTGTAGTTGTATCAGTAGTAGGGCTGTGTGTGTAGTTGTATCAGTATTAGGGCTGTGTGTGTAGTTGTATCAGTAGTATGGGGCTGTGTGTGTAGTTGTATTAGTAGTATAGAACTATGTGTGTAGTTGTATTAGTAGTATACGGCTGTGTGTCTAGTTGTATTAGTAGTATAGGGCTGTATGTGTAGTTGTATTAGTAGTATAGGGCTGTGTGTAGTTGTATTAGTAGTATAGGGCTGTGTGTGTAGTTTTATTAGTAGTATAGGTGTTGTATGTGTAGTTGTATTAGTAGTAGGGCTGTGTGTGTAGTTGTATTAGTAGTAAAGGGCTGTGTGTGTAGTTGTATTAGTATTAGGGCTGTGTGTGTAGTTGTATTAGTAGTAGGGCTGTGTGTGTAGTTGTATTAGTAGTATATGGCTGTGTGTGTTGTTGTATTAGTAGTATAGGGCTGTATGTGTAGTTGTATTAGTAGTATAGGGCTGTGTGTAGTTGTATTAGTAGTATAGGGCTGTGTGTGTAGTTGTATTAGTATTAGGGCTGTGTGTGTAGTTGTATTAGTAGTAGGGCTGTGTGTGTAGTTGTATTAGTAGTATGGGGCTGTGTGTAGTTGTATTAGTAGTATAGGGCTGTGTGTAGTTGTATTAGTAGTATAGGGCTGTGTGTGTAGTTGTATTAGTAGTAGGGCTGTGTGTGTAGTTGTATTAGTAGTAGGGCTGTGTGTGTAGTTGTATTAGTAGTATAGGGCTGTGTGTGTAGTTGTATTAGTAGTATAGGGCTGTGTGTGTAGTTGTATTAGTAGTAGGGCTGTGTGTAGTTGTATTAGTAGTATGGGGCTGTGTGTAGTTGAATTAGTAGTATAGGGCTGTGTGTGTAGTTGTATTAGTAGTAGGGCTGTGTGTGTAGTTGTATTAGTAGTATAGGGCTGTGTGTGTAGTTGTATTAGTAGTATGGGCTGTGTGTAGTTGTATTAATAGTAGGGCTGTGTGTGTAGTTGTATTAGTAGTATAGGGCTGTGTGTGTAGTTGTATTAGTAATATGGGGCTGTGTGTAGTTGTATTAGTAGTAGGGCTGTGTGTGTAGTTTTATTAGTAGTATAGGGCTGTGTGTGTAGTTGTATTAGTAGTATGGGGCTGTGTGTGTAGTTGTATTAGTAGTATAGGGCTGTGTGTGTAGTTTTATTAGTAGTATAGGGCTGTGTGTGTAGTTGTATTAGTAGTAGGGCTGTGTGTGTAGTTTTATTAGTAGTATAGGGCTGTGTGTGTAGTTGTATTAGTAGTATGGGCTGTGTGTAGTTGTTTTAATAGTAGGGCTGTGTGTGTAGTTGTATTAGTAGTATAGGGCTGTGTGTGTAGTTGTATTAGTAATATGGGGCTGTGTGTAGTTGTATTAGTAGCAGGGCTGTGTGTGTAGTTGTATTAGTAATATGGGGCTGTGTGTAGTTGTATTAGTAGTATGGGGCTGTGTGTAGTTGTATTAGTAGTAGGGCTGTGTGTGTAGTTGTATTAGTAATATGGGGCTGTGTGAAGTTGTATTAGTAGAAATGAGGCTGTGTGTATTTGTATTAGTAGTATAGGGCTGTGTGTGTAGTTGTATTAGTAGTATAGGGCTGTGTGTGTAGTTGTATTAGTAGTATATGGCTGTATGTGTAGTTGTATTAGTCGTAGGGCTGTGTGTGTAGTTGTATTAGTAGTATAGGGCTGTGTGTGTAGTTGTATTAGTAGTATATGGCTGTGTGTGTTGTTGTATTAGTAGTATAGAGCTGTGTGTGTAGTTGTATTAGTAGTGTAGGGCTGTGTGTGTAGTTGTATTAGTAGTATGGGGCTGTGTGTGTAGTTGTATTAGTCGTAGGGCTGTGTGTCTAGTTGTATTAGTAGTATAGGGCTGTGTGTGTAGTTGTATTAGTAGTATAGGGCTGTGTGTGTAGTTGTATTGGTAGTATAGGGCTGTGTGTGTAGTTGTATTAGTATTAGGGCTGTGTGTGTAGTTGTATCAGTAGTAGGGCTGTGTGTGTAGTTGTATTAGTAGTATAGAACTGTGTGTGTAGTTGTATTAGTAGTATACGGCTGTGTGTCTAGTTGTGTTAGTAGTATAGGGCTGTGTGTGTAGTTGTATTAGTAGTATAGGGCTGTGTGTGTAGTTGTATTAGTAGTATAGGGCTGTATGTGTAGTTGTATTAGTAGTATAGGGCTGTGTGTGTAGTTGTATTAGTAGTATAGGGCTGTGTGTGTAGTTGTATTAGTAGTATAGGGCTGTGTGTGTAGTTGTATTAGTAGTATAGGGCTGTGTGTGTAGTTGTATTAGTAGTATAGGGCTGTATGTGTAGTTGTATTAGTAGTATAGGGCTGTGTGTGTAGTTGCATTAGTAGTATAGGGCTGTATGTGTAGTTGTATTAGTAGTAGGGCTGTGTGTGTAGTTGTATTAGTAGTATAGGGCTGTGTGTGTAGTTGTATTAGTAGTATAGGGCTGTGTGTGTAGTTGTATTAGTAGTATAGGGCTGTGTGTGTAGTTTTATTAGTAGTATAGGTGTTGTATGTGTAGTTGTATTAGTAGTAGGGCTGTGTGTGTAGTTGTATTAGTAGTATAGGGCTGTGTGTGTAGTTGTATTAGTAGTATAGGGCTGTGTGTGTAGTTGTATTAGTAGTATAGGGTTGTGTGTAGTTGTATTAGTAGTATAGGTTTGTGTGTGTAGTTGTATTAGTAGTAGGGCTGTGTGTGTAGTTGTATTAGTAGTAGGGCTGTGTATGTAGTTGTATTAGTAGTAGGGCTGTGTGTGTAGTTGTATTAGTAGTAGGGCTGTGTGTAGTTGTATTAGTAGTAGGGCTGTGTGTGTAGTTGTATTAGTAGTATAGGGCTGTGTGTAGTTGTATTAGTAGTAGGGCTGTGTGTGTAGTTGTTTTATTAGTATAGGGCTGTGTGTGTAGTTGTATTAGTAGTATAGGGCTGTGTGTGTAGTTGTATTAGTAGTATAGGGCTGTGTGTGTAGTTTTATTAGTAGTAGGGCTGTGTGTGTAGTTGTATTAGTAGTATAGGGCTGTGTGTGTAGTTGTATTAGTAGTATAGGGCTGTGTGTGTAGTTGTATTAGTAGTATAGGGCTGTGTGTGTAGTTGTATTAGTAGTATAGGGCTGTGTGTGTAGTTGTATTAGTAGTATAGGGCTGTGTGTGTAGTTGTATTAGTAGTAGGGCTGTGTGTGTAGTTGTATTAGTAGTATAGGGCTGTGTGTGTAGTTGTATTAGTAGTATAGGGCTGTGTGTGTAGTTGTATTAGTAGTAGGGCTGTGTGTAGTTGTATTAGTAGTATGGGGCTGTGTGTAGTTGTATTAGTAGTATAGGGCTGTGTGTGTAGTTGTATTAGTAGTAGGGCTGTGTGTGTAGTTGTTTTAGTAGTATAGGGCTGTGTGTGTAGTTGTATTAGTAGTATAGGGCTGTGTGTGTAGTTGTATTAGTAGTAGGGCTGTGTGTGTAGTTGTTTTATTAGTATAGGGCTGTGTGTGTAGTTGTATTAGTAGTATAGGGCTGTGTGTGTAGTTGTATTAGTAGTATAGGGCTGTGTGTGTAGTTGTATTAGTAGTAGGGCTGTGTGTGTAGTTGTATTAGTAGTATAGGGCTGTGTGTGTAGTTGTATTAGTAGTATAGGGCTGTGTGTGTAGTTGTATTAGTAGTAGGGCTGTGTGTAGTTGTATTAGTAGTATGGGGCTGTGTGTAGTTGTATTAGTAGTATAGGGCTGTGTGTGTAGTTGTATTAGTAGTAGGGCTGTGTGTGTAGTTGTTTTAGTAGTATAGGGCTGTGTGTGTAGTTGTATTAGTAGTATAGGGCTGTGTGTGTAGTTGTATTAGTAGAATGGGCTGTGTGTAGTTGTATTAATAGTAGGGCTGTGTGTAGTTGTATTAGTAGTATAGGGCTGTGTGTGTAGTTATATTAGTAGTATAGGGCTGTGTGTGTAGTTGTATTAGTAGTATAGGGCTGTGTGTGTAGTTGTATTAGTAATATGGGGCTGTGTTTAGTTGTATTAGTAGTAGGGCTGTGTGTGTAGTTGTATTAGTAGTATAGGGCTGTGTGTGTAGTTGTATTAGTAGTATGGGGCTGTGTGTGTAGTTGTATTAGTAGTATAGGGCTGTGTGTGTAGTTGTATTAGTAATATGGGGCTGTGTGTGTAGTTGTATTAGTAGTAGGGCTGTGTGTGTAGTTGTATTAGTAGTATAGGGCTGTGTGTAGTTGTATTAGTAGTAGGGCTGTGTGTGTAGTTGTATTAGTAGTAGGGCTGTGTGTAGTTGTATTAGTAGTAGGGCTGTGTGTGTAGTTGTATTAGTAGTAGGGCTGTGTGTGTAGTTGTTTTATTAGTATAGGGCTGTGTGTGTAGTTGTATTAGTAGTATAGGGCTGTGTGTAGTTGTATTAGTAGTATAGGGCTGTGTGTGTAGTTGTATTAGTAGTAGGGCTGTGTGTGTAGTTGTATTAGTAGTATAGGGCTGTGTGTGTAGTTGTATTAGTAGTATAGGGCTGTGTGTGTAGTTGTATTAGTAGTAGGGCTGTGTGTAGTTGTATTAGTAGTATGGGGCTGTGTGTAGTTGTATTAGTAGTATAGGGCTGTGTGTGTAGTTGTATTAGTAGTAGGGCTGTGTGTGTAGTTGTTTTAGTAGTATAGGGCTGTGTGTGTAGTTGTATTAGTAGTATAGGGCTGTGTGTGTAGTTGTATTAGTAGAATGGGCTGTGTGTAGTTGTATTAATAGTAGGGCTGTGTGTAGTTGTATTAGTAGTATAGGGCTGTGTGTGTAGTTATATTAGTAGTATAGGGCTGTGTGTGTAGTTGTATTAGTAGTATAGGGCTGTGTGTGTAGTTGTATTAGTAATATGGGGCTGTGTGTAGTTGTATTAGTAGTAGGGCTGTGTGTGTAGTTGTATTAGTAGTATAGGGCTGTGTGTGTAGTTGTATTAGTAGTATGGGGCTGTGTGTGTAGTTGTATTAGTAGTATAGGGCTGTGTGTGTAGTTGTATTAGTAATATGGGGCTGTGTGTGTAGTTGTATTAGTAGTAGGGCTGTGTGTGTAGTTGTATTAGTAATATGGGGCTATGTGTAGTTGTATTAGTAGCAGGGCTGTGTGTAGTTGTATTAGTAGTATGGGGCTGTGTGTAGTTGTATTAGTAGTATGGGGCTGTGTGTAGTTGTATTAGTAGTAGGGCTGTGTGTGTAGTTGTATTAGTAATATGGGGCTGTGTGAAGTTGTATTAGTAGAAATGAGGCTGTGTGTAGTTGTATTAGTAGTATAGGGCTGTGTGTGTAGTTGTATTAGTAGTATAGGGCTGTGTGTGTAGTTGTATTAGTAGTATAGGGCTGTGTGTGTAGTTGCATTAGTAGTATAGGGCTGTGTGTGTAGTTGTATTAGTAGTATAGGGCTGTGTGTGTAGTTGTATTAGTAGTATAGGGCTGTGTGTGTAGTTGTATTAGTAGTATAGGGCTGTATGTGTAGTTGTATTAGTAGTATAGGGCTGTGTGTGTAGTTGCATTAGTAGTATAGGGCTGTATGTGTAGTTGTATTAGTAGTAGGGCTGTGTGTGTAGTTGTATTAGTAGTATAGGGCTGTGTGTGTAGTTGTATTAGTAGTATAGGGCTGTGTGTGTAGTTGTATTAGTAGTATAGGGCTGTGTGTGTAGTTTTATTAGTAGTATAGGTGTTGTATGTGTAGTTGTATTAGTAGTAGGGCTGTGTGTGTAGTTGTATTAGTAGTATAGGGCTGTGTGTGTAGTTGTATTAGTAGTATAGGGCTGTGTGTGTAGTTGTATTAGTAGTATAGGGTTGTGTGTAGTTGTATTAGTAGTATAGGGCTGTGTGTGTAGTTGTATTAGTATTAGGGCTGTGTGTGTAGTTGTATTAGTAGTAGGGCTGTGTATGTAGTTGTATTAGTAGTAGGGCTGTGTGTGTAGTTGTATTAGTAGTATGGGGCTGTGTGTAGTTGTATTAGTAGTATAGGGCTGTGTGTAGTTGTATTAGTAGTATAGGGCTGTGTGTGTAGTTGTATTAGTAGTAGGGCTGTGTGTGTAGTTGTATTAGTAATATGGGGCTGTGTGTAGTTGTATTAGTAGTATGGGGCTGTGTGTAGTTGTATTAGTAGTAGGGCTGTGTGTGTAGTTGTATTAGTAATATGGGGCTGTGTGAAGTTGTATTAGTAGAAATGAGGCTGTGTGTAGTTGTATTAGTAGTACAGGGCTGTGTGTGTAGTTGTATTAGTAGTATAGGGCTGTGTGTGTAGTTGTATTAGTAGTATAGGGCTGTGTGTGTAGTTGCATTAGTAGTATAGGGCTGTGTGTGTAGTTGTATTAGTAGTATAGGGCTGTGTGTGTAGTTGTATTAGTAGTATAGGGCTGTGTGTGTAGTTGTATTAGTAGTATATGGCTGTATGTGTAGTTGTATTAGTAGTATAGGGCTGTGTGTGTAGTTGCATTAGTAGTATAGGGCTGTATGTGTAGTTGTATTAGTAGTAGGGCTGTGTGTGTAGTTGTATTAGTAGTATAGGGCTGTGTGTGTAGTTGTATTAGTAGTATAGGGCTGTGTGTGTAGTTGTATTAGTAGTATAGGGCTGTGTGTAGTTGTATTATTAGTATAGGGCTGTGTGTGTAGTTGTTTTATTAGTATAGGGCTGTGTGTAGTTGTATTAGTAGTATGGGGCTGTGTGTGTAGTTTTATTAGTAGTATAGGTGTTGTATGTGTAGTTGTATTAGTAGTAGGGCTGTGTGTGTAGTTGTATTAGTAGTATAGGGCTGTGTGTGTAGTTGTATTAGTAGTATAGGGCTGTGTGTGTAGTTGTATTAGTAGTATAGGGTTGTGTGTAGTTGTATTAGTAGTATAGGGCTGTGTGTGTAGTTGTATTAGTATTAGGGCTGTGTGTGTAGTTGTATTAGTAGTAGGGCTGTGTATGTAGTTGTATTAGTAGTAGGGCTGTGTGTGTAGTTGTATTAGTAGTATGGGGCTGTGTGTAGTTGTATTAGTAGTATAGGGCTGTGTGTAGTTGTATTAGTAGTATAGGGCTGTGTGTGTAGTTGTATTAGTAGTAGGGCTGTGTGTGTAGTTGTATTAGTAGTATAGGGCTGTGTGTGTAGTTGTATTAGTAGTATAGGGCTGTGTGTGTAGTTGTATTAGTAGTAGGGCTGTGTGTAGTTGTATTAGTAGTATGGGGCTGTGTGTAGTTGTATTAGTAGTATAGGGCTGTGTGTGTAGTTGTATTAGTAGTAGGGCTGTGTGTGTAGTTGTTTTAGTAGTATAGGGATGTGTGTGTAGTTGTATTAGTAGTATAGGGCTGTGTGTGTAGTTGTATTAGTAGTAGGGCTGTGTGTGTAGTTGTATTAGTAATATGGGGCTGTGTGTAGTTGTATTAGTAGTAGGGCTGTGTGTGTAGTTGTATTAGTAGTATGGGGCTGTGTGTAGTTGTATTAGTAGTAGGGCTGTGTGTGTAGTTGTATTAGTAGTATAGGGCTGTGTGTGTAGTTGTATTAGTAGTATGGGGCTGTGTGTAGTTGTATTAGTAGTAGGGCTGTGTGTGTAGTTGTATTAGTAATATGGGGCTGTGTGAAGTTGTATTAGTAGAAATGAGGCTGTGTGTAGTTGTATTAGTAGTATAGGGCTGTGTGTGTAGTTGTATTAGTAGTATAGGGCTGTGTGTGTAGTTGTATTAGTAGTATAGGGCTGTGTGTGTAGTTGAGTTAGTAGTATATGGCTGTGTGTGTTGTTGTATTAGTAGTATAGGGCTGTGTGTGTAGTTGTATTAGTAGTATAGGGCTGTATGTGTAGTTGTATTAGTAATATAGGGCTGTGTGTCTAGTTGTGTTAGTAGTATAGGGCTGTGTGTGTAGTTGTATTAGTAGTATAGGGCTGTGTGTGTAGTTGTGTTAGTAGTATAGGGCTGTATGTGTAGTTGTATTAGTAGTATATGGCTGTGTGTGTTGTTGTATTAGTAGTATAGAGCTGTATGTGTAGTTGTATTAGTAGTATAGGGCTGTGTGTAGTTGTATTAGTAGTATAGGGCTGTGTGTGTAGTTGTATTAGTATTAGGGCTGTGTGTGTAGTTGTATTAGTAGTAGGGCTGTGTGTGTAGTTGTATTAGTAGTATGGGGCTGTGTGTAGTTGTATTAGTAGTATAGGGCTGTGTGTAGTTGTATTAGTAGTATAGGGCTGTGTGTGTAGTTGTATTAGTAGTATAGGGCTGTGTGTGTAGTTGTATTAGTAGTAGGGCTGTGTGTAGTTGTATTAGTAGTATGGGGCTGTGTGTAGTTGTATTAGTAGTATAGGGCTGTGTGTGTAGTTGTATTAGTAGTAGGGCTGTGTGTGTAGTTGTATTAATAGTATAGGGCTGTGTGTGTAGTTGTATTAGTAGTATGGGCTGTGTGTAGTTGTATTAATAGTAGGGCTGTGTGTGTAGTTGTATTAGTAGTATAGGGCTGTGTGTGTAGTTGTATTAGTAGTATAGGGCTGTGTGTGTAGTTGTATTAGTAGTATAGGGCTGTATGTGTAGTTGTATTAGTAGTATAGGGCTGTGTGTGTAGTTGTATTAGTAGTATAGGGCTGTGTGTGTAGTTGTATTAGTAGTATAGGGCTGTGTGTGTAGTTGTATTAGTAGTATAGGGCTGTGTGTGTAGTTGTATTAGTAGTATAGGGCTGTGTGTAGTTGTATTAGTAGTATAGGGCTGTGTGTGTAGTTGTATTAGTAGTAGGGCTGTGTGTGTAGTTGTATTAGTAGTAGGGCTGTATGTGTAGTTGTATTAGTAGTATAGGGCTGTGTATGTAGTTGTATTAGTAGTATAGGGCTGTGTGTGTAGTTGTATTAGTAGTAGGGCTGTGTGTGTAGTTGTATTAGTAGTAGGGCTGTATGTGTAGTTGTATTAGTAGTATAGGGCTGTGTATGTAGTTGTTTTATTAGTATAGGGCTGTGTGTGTAGTTGTATTAGTAGTATAGGGCTGTGTGTGTAGTTGTATTAGTAGTAGGGCTGTGTGTAGTTGTATTAGTAGTATGGGGCTGTGTGTAGTTGTATTAGTAGTATAGGGCTGTGTGTGTAGTTGTATTAGTAGTAGGGCTGTGTGTGTAGTTGTATTAGTAGTATAGGGCTGTGTGTGTAGTTGTATTAGTAGTATAGGGCTGTGTGTGTAGTTGTATTAGTAGTATGGGCTGTGTGTAGTTGTTTTAATAGTAGGGCTGTGTGTGTAGTTGTATTAGTAGTATAGGGCTGTGTGTGTAGTTGTATTAGTTATATGGGGCTGTGTGTAGTTGTATTAGTAGTAGGGCTGTGTGTGTAGTTGTATTAGTAGTATAGGGCTGTGTGTGTAGTTGTATTAGTAGTATGGGGCTGTGTGTTTAGTTGTATTAGTAGTATAGGGCTGTGTGTGTAGTTGTATTAGTAATATGGGGCTGTGTGTAGTTGTATTAGTAGCAGGGCTGTGTGTGTAGTTGTATTAGTAATATGGGGCTGTGTGTAGTTGTATTAGTAGTATGGGGCTGTGTGTAGTTGTATTAGTAGCAGGGCTGTGTGTGTAGTTGTATTAGTAGTATAGGGCTGTGTGTGTAGTTGTATAAGTAGTATAGGGCTGTGTGTGTAGTTGAATTAGTAGTATATGGCTGTGTGTGTTGTTTTATTAGTAGTATAGGGCTGTGTGTGTAGTTGTATTAGTAGTATAGGGCTGTATGTGTAGTTGTACTAGTAGTATAGGGCTGTGTGTGTAGTTGTATTAGTAGTATAGGGCTGTGTGTGTAGTTGTATTAGTAGTATAGGGCTGTGTGTAGTTGTATTAGTAGTATAGGGCTGTATGTGTAGTTGTATTAGTAGTATAGGGCTGTGTGTGTAGTTGTATTAGTAGTATAGGGCTGTATGTGTAGTTGTATTAGTAGTAGGGCTGTGTGTGTAGTTGTATTAGTAGTATAGGGCTGTGTGTGTAGTTGTATTAGTAGTATAGGGCTGTGTGTGTAGTTGTATTAGTAGTATAGGGCTGTGTGTGTAGTTTTATTAGTAGTATAGGTGTTGTATGTGTAGTTGTATTAGTAGTAGGGCTGTGTGTGTAGTTGTATTAGTAGTATAGGGATGTGTGTGTAGTTGTATTAGTAGTATAGGGCTGTGTGTGTAGTTGTATTAGTAGTATAGGGCTGTGTGTGTAGTTTTATTAGTAGTATAGGTGTTGTATGTGTAGTTGTATTAGTAGTAGGGCTGTGTGTGTAGTTGTATTAGTAGTAGGGCTGTATGTGTAGTTGTATTAGTAGTATGGGGCTGTGTGTAGTTGTATTAGTAGTATAGGGCTGTGTTTAGTTGTATTAGTAGTATAGGGCTGTGTGTGTAGTTGTATTAGTAGTAGGGCTGTGTGTGTAGTTGTATTAGTAGTATAGGGCTGTGTGTTTAGTTGTATTAGTAGTATAGGGCTGTGTGTGTAGTTGTATTAGTAGTATAGGGCTGTGTTTAGTTGTATTAGTAGTATAGGGCTGTGTGTGTAGTTGTATTAGTAGTATAGGGCTGTGTGTGTAGTTGTATTAGTAGTATATGGCTGTGTGTGTAGTTGTATTAGTAGTATAGGGCTGTGTGTGTAGTTGTATTAGTAGTAGGGCTGTGTGTAGTTGTATTAGTAGTATGGGGCTGTGTGTAGTTGTATTAGTAGTATAGGGCTGTGTGTGTCGTTGTATTAGTAGTAGGGCTGTGTGTGTAGTTGTATTAGTAGTATGGGGCTGTGTGTAGTTGTATTAGTAGTAGGGCTGTGTGTGTAGTTGTATTAGTAGTATAGGGCTGTGTGTGTAGTTGTATTAGTAGTATGGGGCTGTGTGTTTAGTTGTATTAGTAGTATAGGGCTGTGTGTGTAGTTGTATTAGTAATATGGGGCTGTGTGTAGTTGTATTAGTAGCAGGGCTGTGTGTGTAGTTGTATTAGTAATATGGGGCTGTGTGTAGTTGTATTAGTAGTATGGGGCTGTGTGTAGTTGTATTAGTAGCAGGGCTGTGTGTGTAGTTGTATTAGTAATATGGGGCTGTGTGTAGTTGTATTAGTAGTATGGGGCTGTGTGTAGTTGTATTAGTAGCAGGGCTGTGTGTGTAGTTGTATTAGTAGTATAGGGCTTTGTGTGTAGTTGTATAAGTAGTATAGGGCTGTGTGTGTAGTTGAATTAGTAGTATATGGCTGTGTGTGTTGTTTTATTAGTAGTATAGGGCTGTGTGTGTAGTTGTATTAGTAGTATAGGGCTGTATGTGTAGTTGTACTAGTAGTATAGGGCTGTGTGTGTAGTTGTATTAGTAGTATAGGGCTGTGTGTAGTTGTATTAGTAGTATAGGGATGTATGTGTAGTTGTATTAGTAGTATAGGGCTGTGTGTGTAGTTGTATTAGTAGTATAGGGCTGTGTGTGTAGTTGTATTAGTAGTATAGGGCTGTGTGTGTAGTTTTATTAGTAGTATAGGTGTTGTATGTGTAGTTGTATTAGTAGTAGGGCTGTGTGTGTAGTTGTATTAGTAGTATAGGGCTGTGTGTGTAGTTGTATTAGTAGTATAGGGCTGTGTGTGTAGTTGTATTAGTAGTATAGGGCTGTATGTGTAGTTGTATTAGTAGTATAGGGCTGTGTGTGTAGTTGTATTAGTAGTATAGGGCTGTATGTGTAGTTGTATTAGTAGTAGGGCTGTGTGTGTAGTTGTATTAGTAGTATAGGGCTGTGTGTGTAGTTTTATTAGTAGTATAGGTGTTGTATGTGTAGTTGTATTAGTAGTAGGGCTGTGTGTGTAGTTGTATTAGTAGTATAGGGCTGTGTGTGTAGTTGTATTAGTAGTATAGGGCTGTGTGTGTAGTTGTATTAGTAGTATAGGGCTGTCTGTGTAGTTGTATTAGTAGTATAGGGCTGTGTGTGTAGTTTTATTAGTAGTATAGGTGTTGTATGTGTAGTTGTATTAGTAGTAGGGCTGTGTGTGTAGTTGTATTAGTAGTATAGGGCTGTGTGTGTAGTTGTATTAGTAGTATAGGGCTGTGTGTGTAGTTGTATTAGTAGTATAGGGCTGTGTGTAGTTGTATTAGTAGTATAGGGCTGTGTGTGTAGTTGTATTAGTATTAGGGCTGTGTGTGTAGTTGTATTAGTAGTAGGGCTGTGTGTGTAGTTGTATTAGTAGTAGGGCTGTATGTGTAGTTGTATTAGTAGTATGGGGCTGTGTGTGTAGTTGTATTAGTAGTATAGGGCTGTGTTTAGTTGTATTAGTAGTATAGGGCTGTGTGTGTAGTTGTATTAGTAGTAGGGCTGTGTGTGTAGTTGTATTAGTAGTATAGGGCTGTGTGTGTAGTTGTATTAGTAGTATAGGGCTGTGTGTGTAGTTGTATTAGTAGTAGGGCTGTGTGTAGTTGTATTAGTAGTATGGGGCTGTGTGTAGTTGTATTAGTAGTATAGGGCTGTGTGTTTAGTTGTATTAGTAGTATAGGGCTGTGTGTGTCGTTGTATTAGTAGTAGGGCTGTGTGTGTAGTTGTATTAGTAGTATAGGGCTGTGTGTGTAGTTGTATTAGTAGTATAGGGCTGTGTGTGTAGTTGTATTAGTATTATAGGGCTGTGTGTGTAGTTATATTAGTAATATGGGGCTGTGTGTAGTTGTTTTAGTAGTAGGGCTGTGTGTGTAGTTGTATTAGTAGTATAGGGCTGTGTGTGTAGTTGTATTAGTAGTATGGGGCTGTGTGTGTAGTTGTATTAGTAATATGGGGCTGTGTGTAGTTGTGTTAGTAGTATGTGGCTGTGTGTGTAGTTGTATTAGTAGTATAGGGCTGTGTGTGTAGTTGTATTAGTAATATAGGGCTGTATGTGTAGTTGTATTAGTAGTATAGGGCTGTGTGTGTAGTTGTATTAGTAGTATAGGGCTGTGTGTGTAGTTGTATTAGTAGTATAGGGCTGTGTGTGTAGTTGTATTAGTAGTATAGGGCTGTATGTGTAGTTGTATTAGTAGTATAGGGCTGTGTGTGTAGTTTTATTAGTAGTATAGGGCTGTGTGTGTAGTTGTATTAGTAGTAGGGCTGTGTGTGTAGTTGTATTAGTAGTATAGGGCTGTGTGTGTAGTTGTATTAGTAGTATAGGGCTGTGTGTGTAGTTGTATTAGTAGTATAGGGCTGTGTGTGTAGTTTTATTAGTAGTATAGGTGTTGTATGTGTAGTTGTATTAGTAGTAGGGCAGTGTGTGTAGTTGTATTAGTAGTATAGGGCTGTGTGTGTAGTTGTATTAGTAGTATAGGGCTGTGTGTGTAGTTGTATTAGTAGTATAGGGCTGTGTGTAGTTGTATTAGTAGTATAGGGCTGTGTGTGTAGTTGTATTAGTATTAGGGCTGTGTTTGTAGTTGTATTAGTAGTAGGGCTGTGTGTGTAGTTGTATTAGTAGTAGGGCTGTATGTGTAGTTGTATTAGTAGTATGGGGCTGTGTGTAGTTGTATTAGTAGTATAGGGCTGTGTTTAGTTGTATTAGTAGTATAGGGCTGTGTGTGTAGTTGTATTAGTACTATAGGGCTGTGTGTAGATGTATTTGTAGTATACGACTGTAAGTGTAGTTGTATTAGTAGTATAGGGCTGTGTGTGTAGTTGTATTAGTAGTAGGGCTGTGTGTAGTTGTATTAGTAGTATGGGGCTGTGTGTAGTTGTATTAGTAGTATAGGGCTGTGTGTGTCGTTGTATTAGTAGTAGGGCTGTGTGTGTCGTTGTATTAGTAGTATAGGGCTGTGTGTGTAGTTGTATTAGTAGTATAGGGCTGTGTGTGTAGTTGTATTAGTAGTATAGGGCTGTGTGTGTAGTTATATTAGTAATATGGGGCTGTGTGTAGTTGTTTTAGTAGTAGGGCTGTGTGTGTAGTTGTATTAGTAGTATAGGGCTGTGTGTGTAGTTGTATTAGTAGTATGGGGCTGTGTGTGTAGTTGTATTAGTAATATGGGGCTGTGTGTAGTTGTGTTAGTAGTATGTGGCTGTGTGTGTAGTTGTATTAGTAGTATAGGGCTGTGTGTGTAGTTGTATTAGTAATATAGGGCTGTATGTGTAGTTGTATTAGTAGTATAGGGCTGTGTGTGTAGTTGTATTAGTAGTATAGGGCTGTGTGTGTAGTTGTATTAGTAGTATAGGGCTGTGTGTGTAGTTGTATTAGTAGTATAGGGCTGTATGTGTAGTTGTATTAGTAGTATAGGGCTGTGTGTGTAGTTTTATTAGTAGTATAGGGCTGTGTGTGTAGTTGTATTAGTAGTATAGGGCTGTGTGTGTAGTTGTATTAGTAGTATAGGGCTGTGTGTAGTTGTATTAGTTGTATAGGGCTGTGTGTGTAGTTGCATTAGTATTAGGACTGTGTGTGTAGTTGTATTAGTAGTAGGGCTGTGTGTGTAGTTGTATTAGTAGTAGGGCTGTGTGTAGTTGTATTAGTAGTATAGGGCTGTGTGTGTAGTTGTATTAGTAGTAGGGCTGTGTGTGTAGTTGTATTAGTAGTATAGGGCTGTGTGTGTAGTTGTATTAGTAGTATAGGGCTGTGTGTGTAGTTGTATTAGTAGTAGGGCTGTGTGTAGTTGTATTAGTAGTATGGGGCTGTGTGTAGTTGTATTAGTAGTATGGGGCTGTGTGTGTAGTTGTATTAGTAGTAGGGCTGTGTGTGTAGTTGTATTAGTAGTACAGGGCTGTGTGTGTAGTTGTATTAGTAATATGGGGCTGTGTGTAGTTGTTTTAGTAGTAGGGCTGTGTGTGTAGTTGTATTAGTAGTATAGGGCTGTGTGTGTAGTTGTATTAGTAGTATGGGGCTGTGTGTGTAGTTGTATTAGTAATATGGGGCTGTGTGTAGTTGTGTTAGTAGTATGTGGCTGTGTGTGTAGTTGTATTAGTAGTATAGGGCTGTGTGTGTAGTTGTATTAGTAATATAGGGCTGTATGTGTAGTTGTATTAGTAGTATAGGGCTGTGTGTGTAGTTGTATTAGTAGTATAGGGCTGTGTGTGTAGTTGTATTAGTAGTATAGGGCTGTGTGTGTAGTTGTTTTAGTAGTATAGGGCTGTATGTGTAGTTGTATTAGTAGTATAGGGCTGTGTGTGTAGTTTTATTAGTAGTATAGGGCTGTGTGTGTAGTTGTATTAGTAGTAGGGCTGTGTGTGTAGTTGTATTAGTAGTATAGGGCTGTGTGTGTAGTTGTATTAGTAGTATAGGGCTGTGTGTGTAGTTGTATTAGTAGTATAGGGCTGTGTGTGTAGTTTTATTAGTAGTATAGGTGTTGTATGTGTAGTTGTATTAGTAGTAGGGCTGTGTGTGTAGTTGTATTAGTAGTATAGGGCTGTGTGTGTAGTTGTATTAGTAGTATAGGGCTGTGTGTGTAGTTGTATTAGTAGTATAGGGCTGTGTGTAGTTGTATTAGTAGTATAGGGCTGTGTGTGTAGTTGTATTAGTATTAGGGCTGTGTGTGTAGTTGTATTAGTAGTAGGGCTGTGTGTGTAGTTGTATTAGTAGTAGGGCTGTATGTGTAGTTGTATTAGTAGTATGGGGCTGTGTGTAGTTGTATTAGTAGTATAGGGCTGTGTTTAGTTGTATTAGTAGTATAGGGCTGTGTGTGTAGTTGTATTAGTAGTAGGGCTGTGTGTGTAGTTGTATTAGTAGTATAGGGCTGTGTGTGTAGTTGTATTAGTAGTATAGGGCTGTGTGTGTAGTTGTATTAGTAGTAGGGCTGTGTGTAGTTGTATTAGTAGTATGGGGCTGTGTGTAGTTGTATTAGTAGTATAGGGCTGTGTGTGTCGTTGTATTAGTAGTAGGGCTGTGTGTGTAGTTGTATTAGTAGTATAGGGCTGTGTGTGTAGTTGTATTAGTAGTATAGGGCTGTGTGTGTAGTTGTATTAGTAGTATAGGGCTGTGTGTGTAGTTATATTAGTAATATGGGGCTGTGTGTAGTTGTTTTAGTAGTAGGGCTGTGTGTGTAGTTGTATTAGTAGTATAGGGCTGTGTGTGTAGTTGTATTAGTAGTATGGGGCTGTGTGTGTAGTTGTATTAGTAATATGGGGCTGTGTGTAGTTGTGTTAGTAGTATGTGGCTGTGTGTGTAGTTGTATTAGTAGTATAGGGCTGTGTGTGTAGTTGTATTAGTAATATAGGGCTGTATGTGTAGTTGTATTAGTAGTATAGGGCTGTGTGTGTAGTTGTATTAGTAGTATAGGGCTGTGTGTGTAGTTGTATTAGTAGTATAGGGCTGTGTGTGTAGTTGTATTAGTAGTATAGGGCTGTATGTGTAGTTGTATTAGTAGTATAGGGCTGTGTGTGTAGTTTTATTAGTAGTATAGGGCTGTGTGTGTAGTTGTATTAGTAGTATAGGGCTGTGTGTGTAGTTGTATTAGTAGTATAGGGCTGTGTGTAGTTGTATTAGTTGTATAGGGCTGTGTGTGTAGTTGCATTAGTATTAGGACTGTGTGTGTAGTTGTATTAGTAGTAGGGCTGTGTGTGTAGTTGTATTAGTAGTAGGGCTGTGTGTGTAGTTGTATTAGTAGTATGGGGCTGTGTGTAGTTGTATTAGTAGTATAGGGCTGTGTGTAGTTGTATTAGTAGTATAGGGCTGTGTGTGTAGTTGTATTAGTAGTAGGGCTGTGTGTGTAGTTGTATTAGTAGTATAGGGCTGTGTGTGTAGTTGTATTAGTAGTATAGGGCTGTGTGTGTAGTTGTATTAGTAGTAGGGCTGTGTGTAGTTGTATTAGTAGTATGGGGCTGTGTGTAGTTGTATTAGTAGTATGGGGCTGTGTGTGTAGTTGTATTAGTAGTAGGGCTGTGTGTGTAGTTGTATTAGTAGTACAGGGCTGTGTGTGTAGTTGTATTAGTAGTATAGGGCTGTGTGTGTAGTTGTATTAGTAGTATAGGGCTGTGTATGTAGTTGTATTAGTAGTATAGGGCTGTGTGTGTAGTTGTATTAGTAGTAGGGCTGTGTGTAGTTGTATTAGTAGTATGGGGCTGTGTGTAGTTGTATTAGTAGTATAGGGCTGTGTGTGTAGTTGTATTAGTAGTAGGGCTGTGTGTGTAGTTGTATTAGTAGTATAGGGCTGTGTGTGTAGTTGTATTAGTAGTATAGGGCTGTGTGTGTAGTTGTATTAGTAGTATGGGCTGTGTGTAGTTGTTTTAATAGTAGGGCTGTGTGTGTAGTTGTATTAGTAGTATAGGGCTGTGTGTGTAGTTGTATTAGTAATATGGGGCTGTGTGTAGTTGTATTAGTAGTAGGGCTGTGTGTGTAGTTGTATTAGTAGTATAGGGCTGTGTGTGTAGTTGTATTAGTAGTATGGGGCTGTGTGTTTAGTTGTATTAGTAGTATGGGGCTGTGTGTAGTTGTATTAGTAGCAGGGCTGTGTGTGTAGTTGTATTAGTAATATGGGGCTGTGTGTAGTTGTATTAGTAATATGGGGCTGTGTGTAGTTGTATTAGTAGCAGGGCTGTGTGTGTAGTTGTATTAGTAATATGGGGCTGTGTGTAGTTGTATTAGTAGTATGGGGCTGTGTGTAGTTGTATTAGTAGCAGGGCTGTGTGTATAGTTGTATTAGTAGTATAGGGCTGTGTGTGTAGTTGTATTAGTAGTATAGGGCTGTGTGTGTAGTTGTATTAGTAGTATAGGGCTGTGTGTAGTTGTATTAGTAGTATAGGGCTGTGTGTGTAGTTGTATTAGTAGTATAGGACTGTGTGTGTAGTTGAATTAGTAGTATATGGCTGTGTGTGTTGTTGTATTAGTAGTATAGGGCTGTGTGTGTAGTTGTATTAGTAGTATAGGGCTGTATGTGTAGTTGTATTAGTAGTAGGGCTGTGTGTGTAGTTGTATCAGTAGTAGGGCTGTGTGTGTAGTTGTATTAGTAGTATAGGGCTGTGTGTGTAGTTGTATTAGTAGTATAGGGCTGTGTGTGTAGTTGTATTAGTAGTATAGGGCTGTATGTGTAGTTGTACTAGTAGTATAGGGCTGTGTGTGTAGTTGTATTAGTAGTATAGGGCTGTGTGTGTAGTTGTATTAGTAGTATAGGGCTGTGTGTAGTTGTATTAGTAGTATAGGGCTGTATGTGTAGTTGTATTAGTAGTATAGGGCTGTGTGTGTAGTTGTATTAGTAGTATAGGGCTGTATGTGTAGTTGTATTAGTAGTAGGGCTGTGTGTGTAGTTGTATTAGTAGTATAGGGCTGTGTGTGTAGTTGTATTAGTAGTATAGGGCTGTGTGTGTAGTTGTATTAGTAGTATAGGGCTGTGTGTGTAGTTTTATTAGTAGTATAGGTGTTGTATGTGTAGTTGTATTAGTAGTAGGGCTGTGTGTGTAGTTGTATTAGTAGTATAGGGCTGTGTGTGTAGTTGTATTAGTAGTATAGGGCTGTGTGTGTAGTTGTATTAGTAGTATAGGGCTGTGTGTGTAGTTGTATTAGTAGTATAGGGCTGTGTGTGTAGTTGTATTAGTAGTATAGGGCTGTGCTTAGTTGTATTAGTAGTACAGGGCTGTGTGTGTAGTTGTATTAGTAGTAGGGCTGTGTGTGTAGTTGTATTAGTAGTAGGGCTGTATGTGTAGTTGTATTAGTAGTATGGGGCTGTGTGTAGTTGTATTAGTAGTATAGGGCTGTGTGTGTAGTTGTATTAGTAGTATAGGGCTGTGTTTAGTTGTATTAGTAGTATAGGGCTGTGTTTGTAGTTGTATTAGTAGTAGGGCTGTGTGTGTAGTTGTATATAGTTGTATTAGTAGTAGGGCTGTATGTGTAGTTGTATTAGTAGTATAGGGCTGTATGTGTAGTTGTATTAGTAGTATAGGGCTGTGTGTGTAGTTGTATTAGTAGTATAGGGCTGTGTGTGTAGTTGTATTAGTAATATGGGGCTGTGTGTAGTTGTTTTAGTAGTAGGGCTGTGTGTGTAGTTGTATTAGTAGTATAGGGCTGTGTGTGTAGTTGTATTAGTAGTATGGGGCTGTGTGTGTAGTTGTATTAGTAGTAGGGCTGTGTGTAGTTGTATTAGTAGTATGGGGCTGTGTGTAGTTGTATTAGTAGTATAGGGCTGTGTGTGTCGTTGTATTAGTAGTAGGGCTGTGTGTGTAGTTGTATTAGTAGTATAGGGCTGTGTGTGTAGTTGTATTAGTAATATGGGGCTGTGTGTAGTGGTTTTAGTAGTAGGGCTGTGTGTGTAGTTGTATTAGTAGTATAGGGCTGTGTGTGTAGTTGTATTAGTAGTATGGGGCTGTGGTTGTAGTTGTATTAGTAATATGGGGCTGTGTGTAGTTGTGTTAGTAGTATAGGGCTGTGTGTGTAGTTGTATTAGTAGTATAGGACTGTGTGTGTAGTTGTATTAGTAATATAGGGCTGTATGTGTAGTTGTATTAGTAGTATAGGGCTGTGTGTGTAGTTGTATTAGTAGTATAGGGCTGTGTGTGTAGTTGTATTAGTAGTATAGGGCTGTGTGTGTAGTTGTATTAGTAGTATAGGGCTGTATGTGTAGTTGTATTAGTAGTATAGGGCTGTGTGTGTAGTTTTATTAGTAGTATAGGGCTGTGTGTGTACTTGTATTAGTAGTATAGGGCTGTGTGTGTAGTTGTATTAGTAGTATAGGGCTGTGTGTAGTTGTATTAGTTGTATAGGGCTGTGTGTGTAGTTGTATTAGTATTAGGGCTGTGTGTGTAGTTGTATTAGTAGTAGGGCTGTGTGTGTAGTTGTATTAGTAGTAGGGCTGTGTGTGTAGTTGTATTAGTAGTATGGGGCTGTGTGTAGTTGTATTAGTAGTATAGGGCTGTGTGTAGTTGTATTAGTAGTATAGGGCTGTGTGTGTAGTTGTATTAGTAGTAGGGCTGTGTGTGTAGTTGTATTAGTAGTATAGGGCTGTGTGTGTAGTTGTATTAGTAGTATAGGGCTGTGTGTGTAGTTGTATTAGTAGTAGGGCTGTGTGTAGTTGTATTAGTAGTATGGGGCTGTGTGTAGTTGTATTAGTAGTATAGGGCTGTGTGTGTAGTTGTATTAGTAGTAGGGCTGTGTGTGTAGTTGTATTAGTAGTACAGGGCTGTGTGTGTAGTTGTATTAGTATTATAGGGCTGTGTGTGTAGTTGTATTAGTAGTATGGGCTGTGTGTAGTTGTATTAATAGTAGGGCTGTGTGTGTAGTTGTATTAGTAATATGGGGCTGTGTGTAGTTGTATTAGTAGCAGGGCTGTGTGTGTAGTTGTATTAGTAGTATAGGGCTGTGTGTGTAGTTGTATTAGTAGTATAGGGCTGTGTGTGTAGTTGAATTAGTAGTATATGGCTGTGTGTGTAGTTGTATTAGTAGTATAGGGCTGTGTGTGTAGTTGTATTAGTAGTATGGGCTGTGTGTAGTTGTTTTAATAGTAGGGCTGTGTGTGTAGTTGTATTAGTAATATGGGGCTGTGTGTAGTTGTATTAGTAGTAGGGCTGTGTGTGTAGTTGTATTAGTAGTATAGGGCTGTGTGTGTAGTTGTATTAGTAGTATGGGGCTGTGTGTTTAGTTGTATTAGTAGTATAGGGCTGTTTGTGTAGTTGTATTAGTAATATGGGGCTGTGTGTAGTTGTATTAGTAGCAGGGCTGTGTGTGTAGTTGTATTAGTAATATGGGGCTGTGTGTAGTTGTATTAGTAGTATGGAGCTGTGTGTAGTTGTATTAGTAGCAGGGCTGTGTGTGTAGTTGTATTAGTAGTATAGGGCTGTATGTGTAGTTGTATTAGTAGTATAGGGCTGTGTGTGTAGTTGAATTAGTAGTATATGGCTGTGTGTGTTGTTGTATTAGTAGTATAGGGCTGTGTGTGTAGTTGTATTAGTAGTATAGGGCTGTATGTGTAGTTGTATTAGTAGTAGGGCTGTGTGTGTAGTTGTATCAGTAGTAGGGCTGTGTGTGTAGTTGTATTAGTAGTATAGGGCTGTGTGTGTAGTTGTATTAGTAGTATAGGGCTGTGTGTCTAGTTGTGTTAGTAGTATAGGGCTGTGTGTGTAGATGTATTAGTAGTATAGGGCTGTGTGTGTAGTTGTATTAGTAGTATAGGGCTGTATGTGTAGTTGTACTAGTAGTATAGGGCTGTGTGTGTAGTTGTATTAGTAGTATAGGGCTGTGTGTGTAGTTGTATTAGTAGTATAGGGCTGTGTGTAGTTGTATTAGTAGTATAGGGCTGTATGTGTAGTTGTATTAGTAGTATAGGGCTGTGTGTGTAGTTGTATTAGTAGTATAGGGCTGTATGTGTAGTTGTATTAGTAGTAGGGCTGTGTGTGTAGTTGTATTAGTAGTATAGGGCTGTGTGTGTAGTTGTATTAGTAGTATAGGGCTGTGTGTGTAGTTGTATTAGTAGTATAGGGCTGTGTGTGTAGTTTTATTAGTAGTATAGGTGTTGTATGTGTAGTTGTATTAGTAGTAGGGCTGTGTGTGTAGTTGTATTAGTAGTATAGGGCTGTGTGTGTAGTTGTATTAGTAGTATAGGGCTGTGTGTGTAGTTGTATTAGTAGTATAGGGCTGTGTGTAGTTGTATTAGTAGTATAGGGCTGTGTGTGTAGTTGTATTAGTATTAGGGCTGTGTGTGTAGTTGTATTAGTAGTAGGGCTGTGTGTGTAGTTGTATTAGTAGTAGGGCTGTATGTGTAGTTGTATTAGTAGTATGGGGCTGTGTGTAGTTGTATTAGTAGTATAGGGCTGTGTTTAGTTGTATTAGTAGTATAGGGCTGTGTGTGTAGTTGTATTAGTAGTAGGGCTGTGTGTGTAGTTGTATTAGTAGTATAGGGCTGTGTGTGTAGTTGTATTAGTAGTAGGGCTGTGTGTAGTTGTATTAGTAGTATGGGGCTGTGTGTAGTTGTATTAGTAGTATAGGGCTGTGTGTGTCGTTGCATTAGTAGTAGGGCTGTGTGTGTAGTTGTATTAGTAGTATAGGGCTGTGTGTAGTTGTATTAGTAGTACAGGGCTGTGTGTGTAGTTGTTTTAGTAGTATGGCTGTGTGTGTAGTTGTATTAGTAGTATAGGGCTGTGTGTGTAGTTGTATTAGTAGTATGGGGCTGTGTGTGTAGTTGTATTAGTAATATGGGGCTGTGTGTAGTTGTGTTAGTAGTATAGGGCTGTGTGTGTAGTTGTATTAGTAGTATAGGGCTGTGTGTGTAGTTTTATTAGTAGTATAAGGCTGTGTGTGTAGTTGTATTAGTAGTATAGGGCTGTGTGTGTAGTTGTATTAGTAGTATAGGGCTGTGTGTAGTTGTATTAGTAGTATAGGGCTGTGTGTGTAGTTTTATTAGTAGTATAAGGCTGTGTGTGTAGTTGTATTAGTAGTATAGGGCTGTGTGTGTAGTTGTATTAGTAGTATAGGGCTGTGTGTAGTTGTATTAGTTGTATAGGGCTGTGTGTGTAGTTGTATTAGTATTAGGGCTGTGTGTGTAGTTGTATTAGTAGTAGGGCTGTGTGTGTAGTTGTATTAGTAGTATGGGGCTGTCTGTAGTTGTATTAGTAGTATAGGGCTGTGTGTAGTTGTATTAGTAGTAGGGCTGTGTGTGTAGTTGTATTAGTAGTAGGGCTGTGTGTGTAGTTGTATTAGTAGTACAGGGCTGTGTGTGTAGTTGTATTAGTAGTATAGGGCTGTGTGTGTAGTTGTATTAGTAGTAGGGCTGTGTGTGTAGTTGTATTAGTAGTACAGGGCTGTGTGTGTAGTTGTATTAGTAGTATAGGGCTGTGTGTGTAGTTGTATTAGTAGTACAGGGCTGTGTGTAGTTGTATTAGTAGTAGGGCTGTGTGTGTAGTTGTATTAGTAGTATAGGGCTGTGTGTGTAGTTGTATTAGTAATATGGGGCTGTGTGTGTAGTTGTATTAGTAGTAGGGCTGTGTGTGTAGTTGTATTAGTAGTATAGGGCTGTGTGTGTAGTTGTATTAGTAGTATGGGGCTGTGTGTGTAGTTGTATTAGTAATATGGGGCTGTGTGTAGTTGTATTAGTAGCAGGGCTGTGTGTGTAGTTGTATTAGTAATATGGGGCTGTGTGTAGTTGTATTAGTAGCAGGGCTGTTCGTAGTTGTATTAGTAGAAATGAGGCTGTGTGTAGTTGTATTAGTAGTATAGGGCTGTGTGTGTAGTTGTATTAGTAGTATAGGGCTGTATGTGTAGTTATATTAGTCGTAGTGCTGTGTGTGTAGTTGTATTAGTAGTATAGGGCTGTGTGTGTAGTTGTATTAGTAGCAGGGCTGTGTGTAGTTGTATTAGTAGAAATGAGGCTGTGTGTAGTTGTATTAGTAGTATAGGGCTGTGTGTGTAGTTGTATTAGTAGTATAGGGCTGTATGTGTAGTTATATTAGTCGTAGTGCTGTGTGTGTAGTTGTATTAGTAGTATAGGGCTGTGTGTGTAGTTGTATTAGTAGTAAAGGGCTGTGTGTGTAGTTGAATTAGTAGTATATGGCTGTGTGTGTTGTTGTATTAGTAGTATAGGGCTGTGTGTGTAGTTGTATTAGTAGTATAGGGCTGTATGTGTAGTTGTTTTATTAGTAGTAGGGCTGTGTGTGTAGTTGTATTAGTAGTATAGGGCTGTGTGTGTAGTTGTATCAGTAGTAGGGCTGTGTGTGTAGTTGTATTAGTAGTATAGGGCTGTATGTGTAGTTGTATTAGTAGTATAGGGCTGTGTGTGTAGTTGTATTAGTATTATAGGGCTGTGTGTGTAGTTGTATTAGTAGTAGAGGGCTGTGTGTAGTTGTATTAGTAGTATAGGGCTGTATGTGTAGTTGTATTAGTAGTATAGGGCTGTGTGTGTAGTTGTATTAGTAGTATGGGGCTGTGTGTGTAGTTGTATTAGTAGTATAGGGCTGTGTGTGTAGTTGTATTAGTAGTATAGGGCTGTGTGTGTAGTTGTATTAGTAGTATAGGGCTGTGTGTGTAGTTGTATTAGTAGTATAGGGCTGTGTGTGTAGTTGTATTAGTAGTAGGGCTGTGTGTGTAGGTGTATTAGTAATATGGGGCTGTGTGTAGTTGTATTAGTAGTATAGGGCTGTGTGTAGTTGTATTAGTAGTATAGGGCTCTGTGTAGTTGTATTAGTAGTATAGGGCTGTGTGTGTAGTTGTATTAGTATTAGGGCTGTGTGTGTAGTTGTATTAGTAGTAGGGCTGTGTGTGTAGTTGCTTTATTAGTATAGGGCTGTGTGTAGTTGTATTAGTAGTATAGGGCTGTGTGTGTAGTTGTATTAGTAGTATAGGGCTGTGTGTAGTTGTATTAGTAGTATAGGGCTGTGTGTAGTTGTATTAATAGTAGGGCTGTGTGTGTAGTTGTATTAGTAGTATAGGGCTGTGTGTAGTTGTATTAGTAGTATAGGGCTGTGTGTGTTGTTGTATTAGTAGTATGGGACTGTGTGTGTAGTTGTATTAGTAGTATAGGGCTGTGTGTAGTTGTATTAGTAGTATAGGGCTGTATGTGTAGTTGTATTAGTAGTATAGGGCTGTTTGTGTAGTTGTATTAGTAGTATTAGGGCTGTGTGTGTAGTTGTATTAGTAGTATTAGGGCTGTGTGTGTAGTTGTATTAGTAGTAGGGCTGTATGTGTAGTTGTATTAGTAGTAGGGCTGTGTGTAGTTGTATTAGTAGTATGGGACTGTGTGTAGTTGTATTAGTAGTATAGGGCTGTATGTGTAGTTGTATTAGTAGTATAGGGCTGTTTGTGTAGTTGTATTAGTAGTATGGGGCTGTGTGTGTAGTTGTATTAGTAGTATAGGGCTGTGTGTGTAGTTGTATTAGTAGTATAGGGCTGTGTGTGTAGTTGTATTAGTAGTATGGGCTGTGTGTAGTTGTATTAATAGTAGGGCTGTGTGTGTAGTTGTATTAGTAGTATAGGGATGTGTGTGTAGTTGTATTAGCAATATGGGGCTGTGTGTAGTTGTATTAGTAGTAGGGCTGTGTGTGTAGTTGTATTAGTAGTATAGGGCTGTGTGTGTAGTTGTATTAGTAGTATGGGGCTGTGTGATTAGTTGTATTAGTAGTATAGGGCTGTGTGTGTAGTTGTATTAGTAATATGGGGCTGTGTGTAGTTGTATTAGTAGCAGGGCTGTGTGTGTAGTTGTATTAGTAACATGGGGCTGTGTGTAGTTGTATTAGTAGTATGGGGCTGTGTGTAGTTGTATTAGTAGTAGGGCTGTGTGTGTAGTTGTATTAGTAATATGGGGCTGTGTGAAGATGTATTAGTAGAAATGAGGCTGTGTATAGTTGTATTAGTAGTATAGGGCTGTGTGTGTAGTTGTATTAGTAGTATAGGGCTGTATGTGTAGTTGTATTAGTAGTAGGGCTGTGTGTGTAGTTGTATAAATAGTATAGGGCTGTATGTGTAGTTGTATTAGTAGTATAGGGCTGTGTGTGTAGTTGTATTAGTAGTATAGGGATGTATGTGTAGTTGTATTAGTAGTATAGGGCTGTGTGTGTAGTTGTATTAGTAGTATAGGGCTGTATGTGTAGTTGTATTAGTGGTAGGGCTGTGTGTGTAGTTGTTTTAGTAGTATAGGGCTGTGTGTGTAGTTGTATTAGTAGTATGGGGCTGTGTGTGTAGTTGTATTAGTAGTATAGGGCTGTGTGTGTAGTTGTATAAATAGTATAGGGCTGTATGTGTAGTTGTATTAGTAGTATAGGGCTGTGTGTGTAGTTGTATTAGTAGTATAGGGCTGTGTGTGTAGTTGTATTAGTAGTATAGGGATGTATTTGTAGTTGTATTAGTAGTATAGGGCTGTGTGTGTAGTTGTATTAGTAGTATAGGGCTGTATGTGTAGTTGTATTAGTAGTAGGGCTGTGTGTGTAGTTGTATTAGTAGTATAGGGCTGTGTGTGTAGTTGTATTAGTAGTATAGGGCTGTGTGTGTAGTTTTATTAGTAGTATAGGTGTTGTATGTGTAGTTGTATTAGTAGTAGGGCTGTGTGTGTAGTTGTATTAGTAGTATAAGGCTGTGTGTGTAGTTGTATTAGTAGTATAGGGCTGTGTGTGTAGTTGTATTAGTAGTATAGGGATGTATGTGTAGTTGTATTAGTAGTATAGGGCTGTGTGTGTAGTTGTATTAGTAGTATAGGGCTGTATGTGTAGTTGTATTAGTAGTATGGGGCTGTGTGTAGTTGTATTAGTAGTAGGGCTGTGTGTGTAGTTGTATTAGTAGTATAGGGCTGTGTGTGTAGTTGTATTAGTAGTATAGGGCTGTGTGTGTAGTTGTATTAGTAGTATAGGGATGTATTTGTAGTTGTATTAGTAGTATAGGGCTGTGTGTGTAGTTGTATTAGTAGTATAGGGCTGTGTGTATAGTTGTATTAGTAGTATAGGGCTGTGTGTGTAGTTGTATTAATAGTATAGGGCTGTGTGTGTAGTTTTATTAGTAGTATAGGTGTTGTATGTGTAGTTGTATTAGTAGTAGGGCTGTGTGTGTAGTTGTATTAGTAGTATAAGGCTGTGTGTGTAGTTGTATTAGTAGTATAGGGCTGTGTGTGTAGTTGTATTAGTAGTATAGGGCTGTATGTGTAGTTGTATTAGTAGTATAGGGCTGTGTGTAGT
The DNA here is from genome assembly GCF_029448725.1 of Salvelinus fontinalis. Lineage (NCBI taxonomy): Eukaryota > Metazoa > Chordata > Actinopteri > Salmoniformes > Salmonidae > Salvelinus > Salvelinus fontinalis. Next base: position 205,177 of record NW_026600433.1, on the reverse strand, counting down.
TGTATTAGTAGTATAGGAATGTGTGTGTAGTTGTATTAGTAGTATAGGGCTGTGTGTAGTTGTATTAGTAGTATAGGGCTGTGTGTGTAGTTGTATTAGTAGTAGGGCTGTGTGTGTAGTTGCATTAGTAGTATGGGGCTGTGTGTAGTTGTATTAGTAGTAGGGCTGTGTGTGTAGTTGTATTAGTAATATGGGGCTCTGTGTAGTTGTATTAGTAGTATGGGGCTGTGTGTGTAGTTGTGTTAGTAGTATAGGGCTGTGTGTGTAGTTGTATTAGTAATATAGGGCTGTGTGTGTAGTTGTATTAGTAGTATAGGGCTGTGTGTGTAGTTGTATTAGTAGTATAGGGCTGTGTGTGTAGTTGTATTAGTAGTAGAGGGCTGTGTGTAGTTGTATTAGTAGTATAGGGCTGTGTGTGTAGTTGTAGTAGTAATATGGGGCTGTGTGTAGTTGTATTAGTAGAAATGGGGCTATGTGTAGTTGTATTAGTAGTATGGGACTGTGTGTAGTTGTATTAGTAGTATAGGGCTGTGTGTGTAGTTGTATTAGTAGTAGGGCTGTGTGTGTAGTTGTATTAGTACTATGGGGCTGTGTGTAGTTGTATTAGTAGTAGGCCTGTGTGTGTAGTTGTATTAGTAGTATAGGGCTGTGTGTAGTTGTATTAGTAGTATAGGGCTGTGTGTGTAGTTGTATTAGTAGTATGGGGCTGTATGTAGTTGTATTAGTAGTATGGGGCTGTATGTAGTTGTATTAGTAGTATGGGGCTGTGTGTGTAGTTGTATTAGTAGTATGGGGCTGTGTGTGTAGTTGTATTAGTAGTATAGGGCTGTGTGTGTAGTTGTAGTAGTAATATGGGGCTGTGTGTAGTTGTATTAGTAGAAATGGGGCTATGTGTAGTTGTATTAGTAGTATAGGGCTGTGTGTGTAGTTGTATTAGTAGTATAGGGCTGTATGTGTAGTTGTATTAGTAGTAGGGCTGTGTGTGTAGTTGTATTAGTACTATAGGGCTGTGTGTGTAGTTGTATTAGTAGTATAGGGTTGTATGTGTAGTTGTATTAGTAGTATGGGGCTGTGTGTAGTTGTATTAGTAGACATGGGGCTGTGTGTAGTTGTATTAGTAGACATGGGGCTGTGTGTAGTTGTATTAGTAGTATAGGGCTGTGTGTGTAGTTGTATTAGTAGTATAGGGCTGTATGTGTAGTTGTATTAGTAGTAGGGCTGTGTGTGTAGTTGTATTAGTAGTATAGGGCTGTGTGTGTAGTTGTATTAGTAGTAGGGCTGTGTGTGTAGTTGTATTAGTAGTATAGGGCTGTGTGTGTAGTTGTATTAGTAGTGTAGGGCTGTGTGTGTAGTTGTATTAGTAGTATAGGGCTGTGTGTGTAGTTGTATTAGTAGTATAGGGCTCTGTGTGTAGTTGTATTAGTAGTATAGGGTTGTATGTGTAGTTGTATTAGTAGTATGGGGCTGTGTGTGTAGTTGTGATAGTAGTATAGGGCTGTGTGTAGTTGTATTAGTAGTATAGGGCTGTGTGTAGTTGTATTAGTAGTATAGGGCTGTATGGGTAGTTGTATTAGTAGTAGGGCTGTATGCGTAGTTGTATTAGTAGTATAGGGCTGTGTGTAGTTGTATTAGTAGTATAGGGCTGTGTGTAGTTGTATTAGTAGTATAGGGCTGTGTGTGTAGTTGTGATAGTAGTATAGGGCTGTGTGTAGTTGTATTAGTAGTATAGGGCTGTGTGTGTAGTTGTGTTAGTAGTAGAGGGCTGTGTGTAGTTGTATTAGTAGTATAGGGCTGTATGGGTAGTTGTATTAGTAGTATAGGGCTGTATGTGTAGTTGTATTCGTAGTATAGGGCTGTATGTGTAGTTGTATCAGTAGTATAGGGATGTTTGTGTTGTTGTATTAGTAGTACGGCTGTCTGTGTAGTTGTATTAGTAGTATAGGGCTGTGTTTGTAGTTTTATTGGTAGTATAGGGCTGTGTGTAGTTGTATTAGTAGTAGGGCTGTGTGTGTAGTTGTATTAGTAGTATAGGGCTGTGTGTGTAGTTGTATTAGTAGTATGGGGCTGTATGTGTAGTTGTATTAGTAGTATAGGGCGGTTTGTGTAGTTGTATCAGTAGTAGAGGGCTGTGTGTGTAGTTGTATTAGTAGTAGAGGGCTGTGTGTGTAGTTTTATTAGTAGTATAGGGCTGTGTGTGTAGTTGTATTAGTAGTATAGGGCTGTGTGTGTAGTTTTATTAGTAGTGTAGGGCTGTGTGTGTAGTTGTATTAGTAGTATAGGGCTGTGTGTGTAGTTTTATTAGTAGTGTAGTTGTGTCACCTTAATATAGATGTTGTGCTTTTCCTCTCTAACTCTATCTAGGTTACGATGAGTAAACAATCCCAATTGTTTCAGAATGTTTGATGTGTTTTGTTGTTGTCAGGTCGTCCTCAAGGCTGGAACATCGGGTCCTGTGCTCCAAGGGAACGGAGACGTCGGAACCAAAACAATGAGGTCCTTGATCCCATAGCAGTTAGATTCCCCTCTTCAGGCTTGGCTTTGAAATGATTGAACATGTCTGGTGTAATATGACTGTTTTTAAAAAATGTGCTTGAATTGATGATTAAACTAATTCAGTTTGACGTCTGATTGCAGTCAGTGCTTATGAACTGTAATACACTCACAGAAGATCTGGGCCCTTATTCACACAACATCTTAGAGTAGAAGATCTGGGTCCTTATTCACACAACATCTTAGAGTAGAAGATCTAGGTCCTTATTCACACAACATCTTAGAGTCTAAATCTGGGCCCTTATTCTCAAAGTGTCGCAGAGTAGAAGATCTGGGCCCTTATTCACAAAGTGTTTCAGAGTAGAAAATCTGGGCCCTTATTCACAAAGTGTCTCAGAGTAGAAGATCTGGGCCCTTATTCACAAAGTGTCTCGGAATAGAAGATCTGGGCCCTTATTCTCAATGTGTCTCAGAGTAGAATATCTGAGCCCTTTTCACAAAGAGTCTCAGAGTAGAAGATCTGGGCCCTTATTCACAAATTGTCTCAGATTAGAAAATCCAGACCTTTTTCACACAACGTCTCAGAGTTGAAGATCTGGGCCCTAATTCACAAAGTGTCTCAGATTAGAAAACCTGGGCCCTTTTCACAAAGTGTCTCAGAGTTGAATATCTGGGCCCAGAGTGTCTCAGAGGAGAAGAACTTGGATTTGTATATATTGTATGTAGCTGAGTGCTCCTCTGCCGCTCCCCCCTCCTTGATCGCCTTTATCTGGTTGTGTAGCCTACAAACTTCATGTTGTACACCAAACTGTTCTGTTACATTCCCTCTGTAGTCTATTCATTGATAGGGATGTGACATTACAACAGAAAGTCTTCAGTTGGGCTACAGGTGATCATGCTGAATACCAGATGGGTTACAGGTGATCATAGTGAATAACAGATGGGTTACAGGTGATCATGCTGAATACAGATGGGTTACAGGTGATCCTGGTGAATAACAGATATGTTACAGGTGATCATGCTGAATAACAGATGGGTTACAGGTGACAATGCTGAATTACAGATGGGGGACAGGTGATCATAGTGAATAACAGATGGGTTACAGGTGACAATGCTGAATTACAGATGGGTTACAGGTGATCATGCTGAATAACAGATGGGCTACAGGTGATCATGCTGAATAACAGATGGGTTACAGGTGATCGTGCTGAATTTTTACATTTACATTTACATTTAAGTCATTTAGCAGACGCTCTTATCCAGAGCGACTTACAAATTGGTGCATTCACCTAATGACATCCAGTGGAACAGCCACTTTACAATAGTGCATCTAAATCTTTTAAGGGGGGGGGGGGGCAGAAGGATTGCTTTATCCTATCCTAGGTATTCCTTGAAGAGGTGGGGTTTCAGGTGTCTCCGGAAGGTGGTGATTGACTCCGCTGTCCTGGCGTCGTGAGGGAGTTTGTTCCACCATTGGGGTGCCAGAGCAGCGAACAGTTTTGACTGGGCTGAGCGGGAACTGTACTTCCTCAGTGGTAGGGAGGCGAGCAGGCCAGAGGTGGATGAACGCAGTGCCCTTGTTTGGGTGTAGGGCCTGATCAGAGCCTGAAGGTACTGAGGTGCCGTTCCCCTCACAGCTCCGTAGGCAAGCACCATGGTCTTGTAGCGGATGCGAGCTTCAACTGGAAGCCAGTGGAGAGAGCGGAGGAGCGGGGTGACGTGAGAGAACTTGGGAAGGTTGAACACCAGACGGGCTGCGGCGTTCTGGATGAGTTGTAGGGGTTTGATGGCACAGGCAGGGAGCCCAGCCAACAGCGAGTTGCAGTAATCCAGACGGGAGATGACAAGTGCCTGGATTAGGACCTGCGCCGCTTCCTGTGTGAGGCAGGGTCGTACTCTGCGGATGTTGTAGAGCATGAACCTACAGGAACGGGCCACCGCCTTGATGTTAGTTGAGAACGACAGGGTGTTGTCCAGGATCACGCCAAGGTTCTTAGCGCTCTGGGAGGAGGACACAATGGAGTTGTCAACCGTGATGGCGAGATCATGGAACGGGCAGTCCTTCCCCGGGAGGAAGAGCAGCTCCGTCTTGCCGAGGTTCAGCTTGAGGTGGTGATCCGTCATCCACACTGATATGTCTGCCAGACATGCAGAGATGCGATTCGCCACCTGGTCATCAGAAGGGGGAAAGGAGAAGATTAGTTGTGTGTCGTCTGCATAGCAATGATAGGAGAGACCATGTGAGGTTATGACAGAGCCAAGTGACTTGGTGTATAGCGAGAATAGGAGAGGGCCTAGAACAGAGCCCTGGGGGACACCAGTGACAGTGAATAACAGATGGGTTACAGGTGATCATGGTGAATAACAGATGGGTTACAGGTGATCATGGTGAATAACAGATGGGTTACAGGTGATCATGGTGAATAACAGATGGGTTACTGGTGATCATGCTGAGTAACAAATGGGTTACAGGTGACCATTGTGAATAACATATTTTATATGGGTTACTGGTGATCATGCTGAATAACAGATGGGTTACAGGGGATCATGGTAAATAACTGACAGGTTAAAGGTGATCATGCAGAATAATAGATGGGTTACAGGTGATCATGCTGAATAACAGATGAGTTACAGGTGATCATGCTGAATAAAAGATGGGTTATAGGGGATCATGGTAAATAACAGATATGTTACAGGTGATCATGCTGAATAACAGATGGGTTACAGGTGATCATGTTGAATAACAGATGGGTTACAGGTGATCATGCTGAATAACATATGGGTTACTGGTGACAATGCTGAATTACAGATGGGTTACAGGTGATCATGCTGAATAACAGATGGGCTACAGGTGATCATGCTGAATAACAGATGGGTTACAGGTGATCATGCTGAATAACATATGGGTTACAGGTGATCATGGTGAATAACATATGGGTTACAGGTGATCATGCTGAATAACAGATGGGTTACAGTTGATCATGCTGAATAACAGATGGGTTACAGGTGATCATGCTGATTAACAGATGGGTTACAGGTGATCATGCTAAATAACAGATGGGTTACAGGTGATCATGGTGAATAACAGACGGTAAACAGGTGATCATGCTGAATAACAGATGGGTCACAGGGGATCATGGTAAATAACTGATAGGTTAAAGGTGATCATGCAGAATAACAGATGGGTTACAGGTGATCATACTAAGTATCAGATGGGTTACATGTGGGTCACATTTGATCATGGTAAATAGCAGATTGAATATGGGCAACAGGTGATCTTGGTGAATTACAGATGGGCTACAGGTGATCATGCTGAATAACAGATGGGTTACAGGTGATCATCCTGAATATTAGATGGTAAACAGGTGATCATGCTGAATAACAGATAGGTTACAGGTGATCATGCTGAATAAAAGATAGGTTACAGGTGATCATGCTGAATAAAAGATAGGTTACAGGTGATCATGCTGAATAACAGATGGCTTACAGGTGATCATGGTGAATAACAGATGGGTTACAGGTGATCATAATGAATAACAGATGGGCAACAGGTGATCATGCTGAATAACAGATGGGCAACAGGTGATCATGCTGAATAACAGATGGGTTACAGGTGATCATGCTGAATAACAGATGGGCAACAGGTGATCATGCTGAATAACAGATAGGTTACAGGTGATCATGCTGAATAACAGATAGGTTACAGGTGATCATGCTGAATAACAGATGGGTTACAGGTGATCATGGTGAATAACAGATGGGTTACAGGTGATCATGCTGAATAACAGATGGGCAACAGGTGATCATGCTGAATAACAGATGGGCAACAGGTGATCATGCTGAATAACAGATGGGCTACAGGTGATAATGCTGAATAACAGATGGGTTATAGGTGATCATGGTGAATAACAGATGGTAAACAGGTGATCATGCTGAATAACAGATGGGTTACTGGTGATCATGCTGAGAAACAAATGGGTTACAGGTGACCATTGTGAATAACATATTTTATATGGGTTACTGGTGATCATGCTGAATAACAGATGGGTAACAAGGGATCATGGTAAATAACTGACAGGTTAAAGGTGATCATGCAGAATAATAGATGGGTTACAGGTGATCATGCTGAATAACAGATGGGTTACAGGTTATCATGGTGAATAACAGATGGGTTACAGGTGATCATGCTGAATAACAGATGGTAAACAGGTGATCATGCTGAGTAACAGATGGGTTACAGGTTTTCACGCCGAAAAACAGATGGGTTACAGGTGATCATGCTGAATAACAGATGGGCAACAGGTGATCATGCTGAATAACAGATGGGTTACAGGTGATCATGCTGAATAACAGATGGGGTACAGGTGATCATGCTGAATAACAGATGGGCAACAGGTATTAATGCTGAATAACAGATGGGTTACAGGTGATCATGCTGAATAACAGATGGGTTACAGGTGATCATGCTGAATAACAGATGGGTTACAGGTTATCATGGTGAATAACAGATGGGTTACAGGTGATCATGCTGAATAACAGATGGTAAACAGGTGATCATGCCGAATAACAGATGGGTTACAGGTGATCATGTTGAATAAAATATGGGTTACACGTGATCTTGCTGAATAACAGATTGGTTACAGGGGATCATGGTAAATAACAGATGGGTTACAGGTGATCATACTAAGTAAGAGATGGGTTACATGTGGGTCACATGTGATCATGGTGAATAGCAGATTGGATATGGGCAACAGGTGATCTTTGTGAATTACAGATGGGCTACAGGTGATCATGCTGAACAACAGATGGGTTATAGGTGATCATGGTGAATAATTGATGGGTTACAGATGATCATGCTGAAAAACAGATGGGTTACATGTGATCATGCTGAATAACAGATAGGATACAGGTGATCATGCTGAATAACAGATGGGTTCCAGGTGATCATCGTGAATAACAGATGGGTTACAGGTGATCATGCTGAATAACAGATGGGCAACAGGTGATCATGCTGAATAACAGATGGGTTACAGGTGATCATGCTGAATAACAGATGGGCAACAGGTGATCATGCTGAATAACAGATAGGTTACAGGTGATCATGCTGAATAACAGATGGGTTACAGGTTATCATGGTGAATAACAGTTGGGTTACAGGTGATCATGGTGAAGAACAGATAGGTTACAGGTGATCATGCTGAATAACAGATGGGTTACAGGTGATCATGGTGAATAACAGATGGGTTACAGGTGATCATGCTGAATAACAGATGGGCAACAGGTGATCATGCTGAATAACAGATGGGCAACAGGTGATCATGCCTAATAACAGATGGGCAACAGGTATTAATGCTGAATAACAGATGGGTTACAGGTGATCATGCTGAATAACAGATGGGTTACAGGTGATCATGCTGAATAACAGATGGGTTACAGGTTATCATGGTGAATAACAGATGGGTTACAGGTGATCATGCTGAATAACAGATGGTAAACAGGTGATCATGCCGAATAACAGATGGGTTACAGGTGATCATGTTGAATAAAATATGGGTTACACGTGATCTTGCTGAATAACAGATTGGTTACAGGGGATCATGGTAAATAACAGATGGGTTACAGGTGATCATACTAAGTAAGAGATGGGTTACATGTGGGTCACATGTGATCATGGTGAATAGCAGATTGGATATGGGCAACAGGTGATCTTTGTGAATTACAGATGGGCTACAGGTGATCATGCTGAACAACAGATGGGTTATAGGTGATCATGGTGAATAATTGATGGGTTACAGATGATCATGCTGAAAAACAGATGGGTTACATGTGATCATGCTGAATAACAGATAGGATACAGGTGATCATGCTGAATAACAGATGGGTTCCAGGTGATCATCGTGAATAACAGATGGGTTACAGGTGATCATGCTGAATAACAGATGGGCAACAGGTGATCATGCTGAATAACAGATGGGTTACAGGTGATCATGCTGAATAACAGATGGGCAACAGGTGATCATGCTGAATAACAGATAGGTTACAGGTGATCATGCTGAATAACAGATGGGTTACAGGTTATCATGGTGAATAACAGTTGGGTTACAGGTGATCATGGTGAAGAACAGATAGGTTACAGGTGATCATGCTGAATAACAGATGGGTTACAGGTGATCATGGTGAATAACAGATGGGTTACAGGTGATCATGCTGAATAACAGATGGGCAACAGGTGATCATGCTGAATAACAGATGGGCAACAGGTGATCATGCTGAATAACAGATGGGCTACAGGTGATAATGCTGAATAACAGATGGGTTATAGGTGATCATGGTGAATAACAGATGGTAAACAGGTGATCATGCTGAATAACAGATGGGTTACTGGTGATCATGCTGAGAAACAAATGGGTTACAGGTGACCATTGTGAATAACATATTTTATATGGGTTACTGGTGATCATGCTGAATAACAGATGGGTAACAAGGGATCATGGTAAATAACTGACAGGTTAAAGGTGATCATGCAGAATAATAGATGGGTTACAGGTGATCATGCTGAATAACAGATGGGTTACAGGTTATCATGGTGAATAACAGATGGGTTACAGGTGATCATGGTGAATAACAGATGGTAAACAGGTGATCATGCCGAATAACAGATGGGTTACAGGTGATCATGCTGAATAACAGATGGTAAACAGGTGATCATGATGAGTAACAGATGGGTTACAGGTTTTCACGCCGAAAAACAGATGGGTTACAGGTGATCATGCTGAATAACAGATGGGCAACAGGTGATCATGCTGAATAACAGATGGGTTACAGGTGATCATGCTGAATAACAGATGGGGTACAGGTGATCATGCTGAATAACAGATGGGCAACAGGTATTAATGCTGAATAACAGATGGGTTACAGGTGATCATGCTGAATAACAGATGGGTTACACGTGATCTTGCTGAATAACAGATTGGTTACAGGGGATCATGGTAAATAACAGATGGGTTACAGGTGATCATACTAAGTAAGAGATGGGTTACATGTGGGTCACATGTGATCATGGTGAATAGCAGATTGGATATGGGCAACAGGTGATCTTTGTGAATTACAGATGGGCTACAGGTGATCATGCTGAACAACAGATGGGTTATAGGTGATCATGGTGAATAATTGATGGGTTACAGATGATCATGCTGAAAAACAGATGGGTTACATGTGATCATGCTGAATAACAGATAGGATACAGCTGATCATGCTGAATAACAGATGGGTTCCAGGTGATCATGGTGAATAACAGATGGGTTACAGGTGATCATGCTGAATAGCAGATGGGCAACAGGTGATCATGCTGAATAACGGATGGGCAACAGGTGATCATGCTGAATAACAGATGGGTTACAGGTGATCATGCTGAATAACAGATGGGGTACAGGTGATCATGCTGAATAACAGATGGGTTACAGGTGATCATGCTGAATAACAGATGGGTTACACGTGATCTTGCTGAATAACAGATTGGTTACAGGGGATCATGGTAAATAACAGATGGGTTACAGGTGATCATACTAAGTAAGAGATGGGTTACATGTGGGTCACATGTGATCATGGTGAATAGCAGATTGGATATGGGCAACAGGTGATCTTGGTGAATTACAGATGGGCTACAGGTGATCATGCTGAACAAAAGATGGGTTACAGGTGATCATGGTGAATAATTGATGGGTTACAGATGATCATGCTGAAAAACAGATGGGTTAAATGTGATCATGCTGAATAACAGATAGGATACAGGTGATCATGCTGAATAACAGATGGGTTCCAGGTGAAAATCGTGAATAACAGATGGGATACAGGTGATCATGCTGAATTGCAGATGGGCAAGAGGTGATCATGCTGAATAACAGATGGGCAACAGGTATTAATGCTGAATAACAGATGGGTTACAGGTGATCATGCTGAATAACAGATGGGCAACAGGTGATCATGCTGAATAACAGATGGGTTACAGGCGATCATGCTGAATAACAGATAGGTTACAGGTGATCATGCTGAATAACAGATGGGTTACAGGTTATCATGGTGAATAACAGTTGGGTTACAGGTGATCATGGTGAAGAACAGATAGGTTACAGGTGATCATGCTGAATAACAGATGGGTTACAGGTGATCATGGTGAATAACAGATGGGTTACAGGTGATCATGCTGAATAACAGATGGGCAACAGGTGATCATGCTGATTAACAGATGGGCAACAGGTGATCATGCTGAATAACAGATGGGTTACAGGTGATAATGCTGAATAACAGATGGGTTACAGGTGATCATGGTGAATAACAGATGGTAAACAGGTGATCATGCTGAATAACAGATGGGTTACTGGTGATCATGCTGAGAAACAAATGGGTTACAGGTGACCATTGTGAATAACATATTTTATATGGGTTACTGGTGATCATGCTGAATAACAGATGGGTAACAGGGGATCATGGTAAATAACTGACAAGTTAAAGGTGATCATGCAGAATAATAGATGGGTTACAGGTGATCATGCTGAATAACAGATGGGTTACAGGTGATCATGCTGAACAACAGATGGGTTACAGGTGATCATGCCGAATAACAGATGGGTTACAGGTGATCATGTTGAATAAAATATGGGTTATAGGTGATCTTGCTGAATAACAGATGGGTTACAGGGGATCATGGTGAATAACAGATGGGTTACAGGTGATCATACTAAGTAACAGATGGGTTACATGTGGGTCATATGTGATCATGGTGAATAGCAGATTGGATATGGGCAACAGGTGATCTTTGTGAATTACAGATGGGCTACAGGTGATCATGCTGAATAACAGATGGGTTACAGGTGATCATGCTGAATAACAGATGGGCAAGAGGTGATCCTGCTGAATAACAGATGGGCAACAGGTATTAATGCTGAATAACAGATGGGTTACAGGTGATCATGCTGAATAACAGATGGGCAACAGGTGATCATGCTGAATAACAGATGGGTTACTGGCGATCATGCTGAATAACAGATAGGTTACAGGTGATCATGCTGAATAACAGATGGGTTACAGGTTATCATGGTGAATAACAGTTGGGTTACAGGTGATCATGGTGAAGAACAGATAGGTTACAGGTGATCATGCTGAATAACAGATGGGTTACAGGTGATCATGGTGAATAACAGATGGGTTACAGGTGATCATGCTGAGTAACAGATGGGCAACAGGTGATCATATTGAATAACAGATGGGCAACAGGTGATCATGCTGAATAACAGATGGGTTACAGGTGATAATGCTGAATAACAGATGGGTTAGAGGTGATCATGGTGAATAACAGATGGTAAACAGGTGATCATGCTGAATAACAGATGGGTTACTGGTGATCATGCTGAGAAACAAATGGGTTACAGGTGACCATTGTGAACAACATATTTTATATGGGTTACTGGTGATCATGCTGAATAACAGATGGGTAACAGGGGATCATGGTAAATAACTGACAGGTTAAAGGTGATCATGCAGAATAATAGATGGGTTACAGGTGATCATGCTGAATAACAGATGGGTTACAGGTGATCATGCTGAATAACAGATGGGTTACAGGTGATCATGCTGAATAACAGATGGGTTACAGGTGATCATGCTGAATAACAGATGGGTTACAGGTGATCATACTAAGTAACAGATGGGTTACATGTGGGTCACATGTGATCATGGTGAATAGCAGATTGGATATGGGCAACAGGTGATCTTTGTGAATTACAGATGGGCTACAGGTGATCATGCTGAATAACATATGGGTTACAGGTGATAATGCTGAATAACAGATAGGTTACAGGTGATCATGCTAAATAACAGATAGGTTACAGGTGATCATGCTGAATAACAGATGGGCAACAGGTGATCATGCTGATTAACAGATGGGCAACAGGTGATCATGCTGAATAACAGATGGGTTACAGGTGATAATGCTGAATAACAGATGGGTTACAGGTGATCATGGTGAATAACAGATGGTAAAGAGGTGATCATGCTGAATAACAGATGGGTTACAGGTGATCATGGTGAATAACAGATGGGTTACAGGTGATCATGCTGAATAACAGATGGGCAACAGGTGATCATGCTGATTAACAGATGGGCAACAGGTGATCATGCTGAATAACAGATGGGTTACAGGTGATAATGCTGAATAACAGATGGGTTACAGGTGATCATGGTGAATAACAGATGGTAAACAGGTGATCATGCTGAATAACAGATGGGTTACTGGTGATCATGCTGAGAAACAAATGGGTTACAGGTGACCATTGTGAATAACATATTTTATATGGGTTACTGGTGATCATGCTGAATAACAGATGGGTAACAGGGGATCATGGTAAATAACTGACAAGTTAAAGGTGATCATGCAGAATAATAGATGGGTTACAGGTGATCATGCTGAACAACAGATGGGTTACAGGTGATCATGCCGAATAACAGATGGGTTACAGGTGATCATGTTGAATAAAATATGGGTTATAGGTGATCTTGCTGAATAACAGATGGGTTACAGGGGATCATGGTGAATAACAGATGGGTTACAGGTGATCATGCCGAATAACAGATGGGTTACAGGTGATCATGTTGAATAAAATATGGGTTATAGGTGATCTTGCTGAATAACAGATGGGTTACAGGGGATCATGGTGAATAACAGATGGGTTACAGGTGATCATACTAAGTAACAGATGGGTTACATGTGGGTCATATGTGATCATGGTGAATAGCAGATTGGATATGGGCAACAGGTGATCTTTGTGAATTACAGATGGGCTACAGGTGATCATGCTGAATAACAGATGGGTTACAGGTGATCATGCTGAATAACAGATGGGCAAGAGGTGATCATGCTGAATAACAGATGGGCAACAGGTATTAATGCTGAATAACAGATGGGTTACAGGTGATCATGCTGAATAACAGATGGGCAACAGGTGATCATGCTGAATAACAGATGGGTTACTGGCGATCATGCTGAATAACAGATAGGTTACAGGTGATCATGCTGAATAACAGATGGGTTACAGGTTATCATGGTGAATAACAGTTGGGTTACAGGTGATCATGGTGAAGAACAGATAGGTTACAGGTGATCATGCTGAATAACAGATGGGTTACAGGTGATCATGGTGAATAACAGATGGGTTACAGGTGATCATGCTGAGTAACAGATGGGCAACAGGTGATCATATTGAATAACAGATGGGCAACAGGTGATCATGCTGAATAACAGATGGGTTACAGGTGATAATGCTGAATAACAGATGGGTTACAGGTGATCATGGTGAATAACAGATGGTAAACAGGTGATCATGCTGAATAACAGATGGGTTACTGGTGATCATGCTGAGAAACAAATGGGTTACAGGTGACCATTGTGAACAACATATTTTATATGGGTTACTGGTGATCATGCTGAATAACAGATGGGTAACAGGGGATCATGGTAAATAACTGACAGGTTAAAGGTGATCATGCAGAATAATAGATGGGTTACAGGTGATCATGCTGAATAACAGATGGGTTACAGGTGATCATGCTGAATAACAGATGGGTTACAGGTGATCATGCTGAATAACAGATGGGTTACAGGTGATCATGCTGAATAACAGATGGGTTACAGGTGATCTTGCTGAATAACAGATGGGTTACAGGGGATCATGGTGAATAACAGATGGGTTACAGGTGATCATACTAAGTAACAGATGGGTTACATGTGGGTCACATGTGATCATGGTGAATAGCAGATTGGATATGGGCAACAGGTGATCTTTGTGAATTACAGATGGGCTACAGGTGATCATGCTGAATAACATATGGGTTACAGGTGATAATGCTGAATAACAGATAGGTTACAGGTGATCATGCTAAATAACGGATAGGTTACAGGTGATCATGCTGAATAACAGATGGGCAACAGGTGATCATGCTGATTAACAGATGGGCAACAGGTGATCATGCTGAATAACAGATGGGTTACAGGTGATAATGCTGAATAACAGATGGGTTACAGGTGATCATGGTGAATAACAGATGGTAAAGAGGTGATCATGCTGAATAACAGATGGGTTACAGGTGATCATGGTGAATAACAGATGGGTTACAGGTGATCATGCTGAATAACAGATGGGCAACAGGTGATCATGCTGATTAACAGATGGGCAACAGGTGATCATGCTGAATAACAGATGGGTTACAGGTGATAATGCTGAATAACAGATGGGTTACAGGTGATCATGGTGAATAACAGATGGTAAACAGGTGATCATGCTGAATAACAGATGGGTTACTGGTGATCATGCTGAGAAACAAATGGGTTACAGGTGACCATTGTGAATAACATATTTTATATGGGTTACTGGTGATCATGCTGAATAACAGATGGGTAACAGGGGATCATGGTAAATAACTGACAAGTTAAAGGTGATCATGCAGAATAATAGATGGGTTACAGGTGATCATGCTGAACAACAGATGGGTTACAGGTGATCATGCCGAATAACAGATGGGTTACAGGTGATCATGTTGAATAAAATATGGGTTATAGGTGATCTTGCTGAATAACAGATGGGTTACAGGGGATCATGGTGAATAACAGATGGGTTACAGGTGATCATACTAAGTAACAGATGGGTTACATGTGGGTCATATGTGATCATGGTGAATAGCAGATTGGATATGGGCAACAGGTGATCTTTGTGAATTACAGATGGGCTACAGGTGATCATGCTGAATAACAGATTGGTTACAGGTGATCATGCTGAATAACAGATGGGCAAGAGGTGATCCTGCTGAATAACAGATGGGCAACAGGTATTAATGCTGAATAACAGATGGGTTACAGGTGATCATGCTGAATAACAGATGGGCAACAGGTGATCATGCTGAATAACAGATGGGTTACTGGCGATCATGCTGAATAACAGATAGGTTACAGGTGATCATGCTGAATAACAGATGGGTTACAGGTTATCATGGTGAATAACAGTTGGGTTACAGGTGATCATGGTGAAGAACAGATAGGTTACAGGTGATCATGCTGAATAACAGATGGGTTACAGGTGATCATGGTGAATAACAGATGGGTTACAGGTGATCATGCTGAGTAACAGATGGGCAACAGGTGATCATATTGAATAACAGATGGGCAACAGGTGATCATGCTGAATAACAGATGGGTTACAGGTGATAATGCTGAATAACAGATGGGTTACAGGTGATCATGGTGAATAACAGATGGTAAACAGGTGATCATGCTGAATAACAGATGGGTTACTGGTGATCATGCTGAGAAACAAATGGGTTACAGGTGACCATTGTGAACAACATATTTTATATGGGTTACTGGTGATCATGCTGAATAACAGATGGGTAACAGGGGATCATGGTAAATAACTGACAGGTTAAAGGTGATCATGCAGAATAATAGATGGGTTACAGGTGATCATGCTGAATAACAGATGGGTTACAGGTGATCATGCTGAATAACAGATGGGTTACAGGTGATCATGCTGAATAACAGATGGGTTACAGGTGATCATGCTGAATAACAGATGGGTTACAGGTGATCATACTAAGTAACAGATGGGTTACATGTGGGTCACATGTGATCATGGTGAATAGCAGATTGGATATGGGCAACAGGTGATCTTTGTGAATTACAGATGGGCTACAGGTGATCATGCTGAATAACATATGGGTTACAGGTGATAATGCTGAATAACAGATAGGTTACAGGTGATCATGCTAAATAACAGATAGGTTACAGGTGATCATGCTGAATAACAGATGGGCAACAGGTGATCATGCTGATTAACAGATGGGCAACAGGTGATCATGCTGAATAACAGATGGGTTACAGGTGATAATGCTGAATAACAGATGGGTTACAGGTGATCATGGTGAATAACAGATGGTAAAGAGGTGATCATGCTGAATAACAGATGGGTTACAGGTGATCATGGTGAATAACAGATGGGTTACAGGTGATCATGCTGAATAACAGATGGGCAACAGGTGATCATGCTGATTAACAGATGGGCAACAGGTGATCATGCTGAATAACAGATGGGTTACAGGTGATAATGCTGAATAACAGATGGGTTACAGGTGATCATGGTGAATAACAGATGGTAAACAGGTGATCATGCTGAATAACAGATGGGTTACTGGTGATCATGCTGAGAAACAAATGGGTTACAGGTGACCATTGTGAATAACATATTTTATATGGGTTACTGGTGATCATGCTGAATAACAGATGGGTAACAGGGGATCATGGTAAATAACTGACAAGTTAAAGGTGATCATGCAGAATAATAGATGGGTTACAGGTGATCATGCTGAACAACAGATGGGTTACAGGTGATCATGCCGAATAACAGATGGGTTACAGGTGATCATGTTGAATAAAATATGGGTTATAGGTGATCTTGCTGAATAACAGATGGGTTACAGGGGATCATGGTGAATAACAGATGGGTTACAGGTGATCATACTAAGTAACAGATGGGTTACATGTGGGTCATATGTGATCATGGTGAATAGCAGATTGGATATGGGCAACAGGTGATCTTTGTGAATTACAGATGGGCTACAGGTGATCATGCTGAATAAGAGATTGGTTACAGGTGATCATGCTGAATAACAGATGGGCAAGAGGTGATCCTGCTGAATAACAGATGGGCAACAGGTATTAATGCTGAATAACAGATGGGTTACAGGTGATCATGCTGAATAACAGATGGGCAACAGGTGATCATGCTGAATAACAGATGGGTTACTGGCGATCATGCTGAATAACAGATAGGTTACAGGTGATCATGCTGAATAACAGATGGGTTACAGGTTATCATGGTGAATAACAGTTGGGTTACAGGTGATCATGGTGAAGAACAGATAGGTTACAGGTGATCATGCTGAATAACAGATGGGTTACAGGTGATCATGGTGAATAACAGATGGGTTACAGGTGATCATGCTGAGTAACAGATGGGCAACAGGTGATCATATTGAATAACAGATGGGCAACAGGTGATCATGCTGAATAACAGATGGGTTACAGGTGATAATGCTGAATAACAGATGGGTTACAGGTGATCATGGTGAATAACAGATGGTAAACAGGTGATCATGCTGAATAACAGATGGGTTACTGGTGATCATGCTGAGAAACAAATGGGTTACAGGTGACCATTGTGAACAACATATTTTATATGGGTTACTGGTGATCATGCTGAATAACAGATGGGTAACAGGGGATCATGGTAAATAACTGACAGGTTAAAGGTGATCATGCAGAATAATAGATGGGTTACAGGTGATCATGCTGAATAACAGATGGGTTACAGGTGATCATGCTGAATAACAGATGGGTTACAGGTGATCATGCTGAATAACAGATGGGTTACAGGTGATCATGCTGAATAACAGATGGGTTACAGGTGATCATGCTGAATAACAGATGGGTTACAGGTGATCTTGCTGAATAACAGATGGGTTACAGGGGATCATGGTGAATAACAGATGGGTTACAGGTGATCATACTAAGTAACAGATTGGATATGGGCAACAGGTGATCTTTGTGAATTACAGATGGGCTACAGGTGATCATGCTGAATAACATATGGGTTACAGGTGATAATGCTGAATAACAGATAGGTTACAGGTGATCATGCTAAATAACAGATAGGTTACAGGTGATCATGCTGAATAACAGATGGGCAACAGGTGATCATGCTGATTAACAGATGGGCAACAGGTGATCATGCTGAATAACAGATGGGTTACAGGTGATAATGCTGAATAACAGATGGGTTACAGGTGATCATGGTGAATAACAGATGGTAAACAGGTGATCATGCTGAATAACAGATGGGTTACTGGTGATCATGCTGAGAAACAAATGGGTTACAGGTGACCATTGTGAATAACATATTTTATATGGGTTACTGGTGATCATGCTGAATAACAGATGGGTAACAGGGGATCATGGTAAATAACTGACAGGTTAAAGGTGATCATGCAGAATAATAGATGGGTTACAGGTGATCATGCTGAATAACAGATGGGTTACAGGTGATCATGCTGAACAACAGATGGGTTACAGGTGATCATGCCGAATAACAGATGGGTTACAGGTGATCATGTTGAATAAAATATGGGTTATAGGTGATCTTGCTGAATAACAGATGGGTTACAGGGGATCATGGTGAATAACAGATGGGTTACAGGTGATCATACTAAGTAACAGATGGGTTACATGTGGGTCACATGTGATCATGGTGAATAGCAGATTGGATATGGGCAACAGGTGATCTTTGTGAATTACAGATGGGCTACAGGTGATCATGCTGAATAACAGATGGGTTACAGGTGATCATGCTGAATAACAGATGGGCAAGAGGTGATCATGCTGAATAACAGATGGGCAACAGGTATTAATGCTGAATAACAGATGGGTTACAGGTGATCATGCTGAATAACAGATGGGCAACAGGTGATCATGCTGAATAACAGATGGGTTACTGGCGATCATGCTGAATAACAGATAGGTTACAGGTGATCATGCTGAATAACAGATGGGTTACAGGTTATCATGGTGAATAACAGTTGGGTTACAGGTGATCATGGTGAAGAACAGATAGGTTACAGGTGATCATGCTGAATAACAGATGGGTTACAGGTGATCATGGTGAATAACAGATGGGTTACAGGTGATCATGCTGAATAACAGATGGGTTACAGGTGATCATGCTGAATAACAGATGGGTTACAGGTGATCATGCTGAATAACGGATGGGTTACAGGTGATCATGCTGAATTACAGATGGGTTACAGGTGATCATGCTGAATAACAGATGGGTTACAGGGGATCATGGTGAATAACAGATGGGATATGGGCAACAGGTGAACTTTGTGAATTACAGATGGGCTACAGGTGATCATGCTGAATAACAGATGGGTTACAGGTGATCACGCTGAAAAACAGATGGGTTACAGGTGATCATGCTGAATAACAGATGGGCAACAGGTGATCATGCTGAATAACAGATGGGTTACAGGTGATAATGCTGAATAACAGATGGGTTACAGGTGATCATGGTGAATAACAGATGGGTTACAGGTTTTCACGCTGAAAAACAGATGGGTTACAGGTGATCATGCTGAATAACAGATGGGCAACAGGTGATCATGCTGAATAACAGATGGGTTACTGGTGATCATGCTGAGAAACAAATGGGTTACAGGTGACCATTGTGAATAACATATTTTATATGGGTTACTGGTGATCATGCTGAATAACAGATGGGTAACAGGGGATCATGGTAAATAACTGACAGGTTAAAGGTGATCATGCAGAATAATAGATGGGTTACAGGTGATCATGCTGAATAACAGATGGGTTACAGGTGATCATGCTGAACAACAGATGGGTTACAGGTGATCATGCCGAATAACAGATGGGTTACAGGTGATCATGTTGAATAAAATATGGGTTATAGGTGATCTTGCTGAATAACAGATGGGTTACAGGGGATCATGGTGAATAACAGATGGGTTACAGGTGATCATACTAAGTAACAGATGGGTTACATGTGGGTCACATGTGATCATGGTGAATAGCAGATTGGATATGGGCAACAGGTGATCTTTGTGAATTACAGATGGGCTACAGGTGATCATGCTGAATAACAGATGGGCAAGAGGTGATCATGCTGAATAACAGATGGGCAACAGGTATTAATGCTGAATAACAGATGGGTTACAGGTGATCATGCTGAATAACAGATGGGCAACAGGTGATCATGCTGAATAACAGATGGGTTACTGGCGATCATGCTGAATAACAGATAGGTTACAGGTGATCATGCTGAATAACAGATGGGTTACAGGTTATCATGGTGAATAACAGTTGGGTTACAGGTGATCATGGTGAAGAACAGATAGGTTACAGGTGATCATGCTGAATAACAGATGGGTTACAGGTGATCATGGTGAATAACAGATGGGTTACAGGTGATCATGCTGAGTAACAGATGGGCAACAGGTGATCATATTGAATAACAGATGGGCAACAGGTGATCATGCTGAATAACAGATGGGTTACAGGTGATAATACTGAATAACAGATTGGTTACAGGTGATCATGGTGAATAACAGATGGTAAACAGGTGATCATGCTGAATAACAGATGGGTTACTGGTGATCATGCTGAGAAACAAATGGGTTACAGGTGACCATTGTGAACAACATATTTTATATGGGTTACTGGTGATCATGCTGAATAACAGATGGGTAACAGGGGATCATGGTAAATAACTGACAGGTTAAAGGTGATCATGCAGAATAATAGATGGGTTACAGGTGATCATGCTGAATAACAGATGGGTTACAGGTGATCATGCTGAATAACAGATGGGTTACAGGTGATCATGCTGAATAACAGATGGGTTACAGGTGATCATGCTGAATAACAGATGGGTTACAGGTGATCATGCTGAATAACAGATGGGTTACAGGTGATCATGCTGAATTACAGATGGGTTACAGGTGATCATGCTGAATAACAGATGGGTTACAGGGGATCATGGTGAATAACAGATGGGTTACAGGTGATCATACTAAGTAACATATGGGTTACATGTGGGTCACATGTGATCATGGTGAATAGCAGATTGGATATGGGCAACAGGTGAACTTTGTGAATTACAGATGGGCTACAGGTGATCATGCTGAATAACAGATGGGTTACAGGTGATCATGCTGAATAACAGATGGTAAACAGGTGATCATGCTGAATAACAGATAGGTTACAGGTGATCATGCTGAATAACAGATAGGTTACAGGTGATCATGCTGAGTAACAGATGGTAAACAGGTGATCATGATGAGTAACAGATGGGTTACAGGTTTTCACGCTGAAAAACAGATGGGTTACAGGTGATCATGCTGAATAACAGATGGGCAACAGGTGATCATGCTGAATAACAGATGGGTTACAGGTGATCATGCTGAATAACAGATGGGGTACAGGTGATCATGCTGAATAACAGATGGGCAACAGGTATTAATGCTGAATAACAGATGGGTTACAGGTGATCATGCTGAATAACAGATGGGTTACACGTGATCTTGCAGAATAACAGATTGGTTACAGGGGATCATGGTAAATAACAGATGGGTTACAGGTGATCATACTAAGTAAGAGATGGGTTACATGTGGGTCACATGTGATCATGGTGAATAGCAGATTGGATATGGGCAACAGGTGATCTTGGTGAATTACAGATGGGCTACAGGTGATCATGCTGAACAACAGATGGGTTACAGGTGATCATGGTGAATAATTGATGGGTTACAGATGATCATGCTGAAAAACAGATGGGTTACATGTGATCATGCTGAATAACAGATAGGATACAGGTGATCATGCTGAATAACAGATGGGCAACAGGTGATCATGCTGAATAACAGATGGGTTACAGGTGATAATGCTGAATAACAGATGGGTTACAGGTGATCATGGTGAATAACAGATGGTAAACAGGTGATCATGCTGAATAACAGATGGGTTACTGGTGATCATGCTGAGAAACAAATGGGTTACAGGTGACCATTGTGAATAACATATTTTATATGGGTTACTGGTGATCATGCTGAATAACAGATGGGTAACAGGGGATCATGGTAAATAACTGACAGGTTAAAGGTGATCATGCTGAATAACAGATGGGTTACAGGTTATCATGGTTAATAACAGATGGGTTACAGGTGATCATGCTGAATAACAGATGGTAAACAGGTGATCATGCCGAATAACAGATGGGTTACAGGTTATCATGTTGAATAAAATATGGGTTACAGGTGATCTTGCTGAATAACAGATGGGTTACAGGGGATCATGGTGAATAACAGATGGGTTACAGGTGATCATACTAAGTGACAGATGGGTTACATGTGGGTCACAAGTGATCATGGGGAATAGCAGATTGGATATGGGCAACAGGTGATCTTTGTGAATTACAGATGGGCTACAGGTGATCATGCTGACTAACAGATGGTAAACAGGTGATCATGCTGAATAACAGATAGGTTACATGTGATCATGCTGAATAACAGATGGGTTACAGGTGATCATGCTGAATAACAGATGGGTTACAGGTGATCATGCTGAATAACAGATGGTAAACAGGTGATCATGCTGAATAACAGATGGTAAACAGGTGATCATGCTGAATAACAGATGGTAAACGGGTGATCATGCTGAATAACAGATAGGTTACAGGTGATCATGCTGAATAACAGATGGTAAACAGGTGATCATGCTGAATAACAGATAGGTTACAGGTGATCATGCTGAATAACAGATGGTAAACAGGTGATCATGATGAGTAACAGATGGGTTACAGGTTTTCACGCTGAAAAACAGATGGGTTACAGGTGATCATGCTGAATAACAGATGGGCAACAGGTGATCATGCTGAATAACAGATGGGTTACAGGTGATCATGCTGAATAACAGATGGGGTACAGGTGATCATGCTGAATAACAGATGGGCAACAGGTATTAATGCTGAATAACAGATGGGTTACACGTGATCTTGCTGAATAACAGATTGGTTACAGGGGATCATGGTAAATAACAGATGGGTTACAGGTGATCATACTAAGTAAGAGATGGGTTACATGTGGGTCACATGTGATCATGGTGAATAGCAGATTGGATATGGGCAACAGGTGATCTTGGTGAATTACAGATGGGCTACAGGTGATCATGCTGAACAACAGATGGGTTACAGGTGATCATGGTGAATAATTGATGGGTTACAGATGATCATGCTGAAAAACAGATGGGTTAAATGTTATCATGCTGAATAACAGATAGGATACAGGTGATCATGCTGAATAACAGATGGGTTCCAGGTGAAAATCGTGAATAACAGATGGGATACAGGTGATCATGCTGAATAACAGATGGGCAAGAGGTGATCATGCTGAATAACAGATGGGCAACAGGTATTAATGCTGAATAACAGATGGGTTACAGGTGATCATGCTGAATAACAGATGGGCAACAGGTGATTATGCTGAATAACAGATGGGTTACAGGCGATCATGCTGAATAACAGATAGGTTACAGGTGATCATGCTGAATAACAGATGGGTTACAGGTTATCATGGTGAATAACAGTTGGGTTACAGGTGATCATGGTGAAGAACAGATAGGTTACAGGTGATCATGCTGAATAACAGATGGTTTACAGGTGATCATGGTGAATAACAGATGGGTTACAGGTGATCATGCTGAGTAACAGATGGGCAACAGGTGATCATGCTGAATAACAGATGGGCAACAGGTGATCATGCTGAATAACAGATGGGTTACAGGTGATAATGCTGAATAACAGATGGGTTACAGGTGATCATGGTGAATAACAGATGGTAAACAGGTGATCATGCTGAATAACAGATGGGTTACTGGTGATCATGCTGAGAAACAAATGGGTTACAGGTGACCATTGTGAACAACATATTTTATATGGGTTACTGGTGATCATGCTGAATAACAGATGGGTAACAGGGGATCATGGTAAATAACTGACAGGTTAAAGGTGATCATGCAGAATAATAGATGGGTTACAGGTGATCAAGCTGAATAACAGATGGGTTACAGGTGATCATGCTGAATAACAGATGG
The DNA here is from genome assembly GCF_029448725.1 of Salvelinus fontinalis. Classification (NCBI taxonomy): domain Eukaryota; kingdom Metazoa; phylum Chordata; class Actinopteri; order Salmoniformes; family Salmonidae; genus Salvelinus; species Salvelinus fontinalis. The sequence goes on along the minus strand of NW_026600433.1, from coordinate 180,924 downwards.
GTTACAGGTGATCATGCTGAATAACAGATGGGTTACAGGTGATCATGCTGAATAACAGATGGGTTACAGGTGATCATGCTGAATAACAGATGGGTTACAGGTGATCATGCTGAATAACAGATGGTAAACAGGGGATCATGCCGAATAACAGATGGGTTACAGGTGATCATACTAAGTAACAGATGGGTTACATGTGGGTCACATGTGATCATGGTGAATAGCAGATTGGATATGGGCAACAGGTGATCTTTGTGAATTACAGATGGGCTACAGGTGATCATGCCGAATAACAGATGGGTTACAGGTGATCATGCTGAATAACAGATGGTAAACAGGTGATCATGCTGAATAACAGATAGGTTACAGGTGATCATGCTGAATAACAGATAGGTTACAGGTGATCATGCTGAATAACAGATGGTAAACAGGTGATCATGATGAGTAACAGATGGGTTACAGGTTTTCACGCTGAAAAACAGATGGGTTACAGGTGATCATGCTGAATAACAGATGGGCAACAGGTGATCATGCTGAATAACAGATGGGTTACAGGTGATCATGCTGAATAACAGATGGGGTACAGGTGATCATGCTGAATAACAGATGGGCAACAGGTATTAATGCTGAATAACAGATGTGTTACAGGTGATCATGCTGAATAACAGATGGGTTACACGTGATCTTGCTGAATAACAGATTGGTTACAGGGGATCATGGTAAATAACAGATGGGTTACAGGTGATCATACAAAGTAAGAGATGGGTTACATGTGGGTCACATGTGATCATGGTGAATAGCAGATTGGATATGGGCAACAGGTGATCTTGGTGAATTACAGATGGGCTACAGGTGTTCATGCTGAACAACAGATGGGTTACAGGTGATCATGGTGAATAATTGATGGGTTACAGATGATCATGCTGAAAAACAGATGGGTTACATGTGATCATGCTGAATAACAGATAGGATACAGGTGATCATGCTGAATAACAGATGGGTTCCAGGTGATCATGGTGAATAACAGATGGGTTACAGGTGATCATGCTGAATAACAGATGGGCAACAGGTGATCATGCTGAATAACGGATGGGCAACAGGTGATCATGCTGAATAACAGATGGGTTACAGGTGATCATGCTGAATAACAGATAGGTTACAGGTGATCATGCTGAATAACAGATGGGTTACAGGTTATCATGGTGAATAACAGTTGGGTTACAGGTGATCATGGTGAATAACAGATAGGTTACAGGTGATCATGCTGAATAACAGATGGGTTACAGGTGATCATGGTGAATAACAGATGGGTTACAGGTGATCATGCTGAATAACAGATGGGCAACAGGTGATCATGCTGAATAACAGATGGGCAACAGGTGATCATGCTGAATAACAGATGGGTTACAGGTGATAATGCTGAATAACAGATGGGTTACAGGTGATCATGGTGAATAACAGATGGTAAACAGGTGATCATGCTGAATAACAGATGGGTTACTGGTGATCATGCTGAGAAACAAATGGGTTACAGGTGACCATTGTGAATAACATATTTTATATGGGTTACTGGTGATCATGCTGAATAACAGATGGGTAACAGGGGATCATGGTAAATAACTGACAGGTTAAAGGTGATCATGCAGAATAATAGATGGGTTACAGGTGATCATGCTGAATAACAGATGGGTTACAGGTGATCATGCTGAATAACAGATGGGTTACAGGTTATCATGGTGAATAACAGATGGGTTACAGGTGATCATGCTGAATAACAGATGGTAAACAGGTGATCATGCCGAATAACAGATGGGTTACAGGTGATCATGTTGAATAAAATATGGGTTATAGGTGATCTTGCTGAATAACAGATGGGTTACAGGGGATCATGGTGAATAACAGATGGGTTACAGGTGATCATACTAAGTAACAGATGGGTTACATGTGGGTCACATGTGATCATGGTGAATAGCAGAATGGATATGGGCAACAGGTGATCTTTGTGAATTACAGATGGGCTACAGGTGATCATGCTGAATAACAGATGGGTTACAGGTGATCATGCTGAATAACAGATGGTAAACAGGTGATCATGCTGAATAACAGATAGGTTACAGGTGATCATGCTGAATAACAGATAGGTTACAGGTGATCATGCTGAATAACAGATGGTAAACAGGTGATCATGATGAGTAACAGATGGGTTACAGGTTTTCACGCTGAAAAACAGATGGGTTACAGGTGATCATGCTGAATAACAGATGGGCAACAGGTGATCATGCTGAATAACAGATGGGTTACAGGTGATCATGCTGAATAACAGATGGGGTACAGGTGATCATGCTGAATAACAGATGGGCAACAGGTATTAATGCTGAATAACAGATGGGTTACAGGTGATCATGCTGAATAACAGATGGGTTACACGTGATCTTGCTGAATAACAGATTGGTTACAGGTGTTCATGCTGAATAACAGATGGGTTACAGGTGTTCATGGTGAACTACATATGGGCTAGAGGTGATCATGCTGAATAACAGATGGGTTACAGGTTATCATGGTGAATAGCAGATTGGATATGGGCAACAGGTGATCATGCTGAATAACAGATGGGTTACAGGTGATAATGGTGAATAACAGATGGGTTACAGGTGATCATGCTGAATAACAGATGGGCAACAGGTGATCATGCTGAGTAACAGATGGGCAACAGGTATTAATGCTGAATTACAGATGGGTTACAGGTGATCATGTTGAATAACAGGTGGGTTACAGGTGATCATGCTGAATAACAGATGGGTTACAGGTGATCATGCTGAGTAACAGATGGGTTACAGGTGATCATGTTGAATAACAGATGGGTTACAGGTTATCATGGTGAATAACAGATGGGTTACAGGTGATCATGGTGAATAACAGATGGGTTACAGGTTATCATGGTGAATAACAGATGGGTTACAGGTGATCATGTTGAATAACAGATGGGTTACAGGGGATCATGGTGAATAACAGATGGGTTACAGGTGATCACCTAAGTAACAGATGGGTTACATGTGTGTCACATGTGATCATGGGGAATAGCAGATTGGATATGGGCAACAGGTGATCTTTGTGAATTACAGATGGGCTACAGGTGATCATGCTGAATAACAGATGGGTTACAGGTGATCATGCTGAATAACAGATGGGCAACAGGTGATCATGCTGAATAACAGATGGGTTACAGGTGATCATGCTGAATAACAGATGGGGTACAGGTGATCATGCTGAATAACAGATGGGCAACAGTTATTAATGCTGAATAACAGATGGGTTACAGGTGATCATGCTGAATAACAGATGGGTTACACGTGATCTTGCTGAACAACAGATTGGTTACAGGTGTTCATGCTGAATAACAGATGGGTTACAGGTGATCATGGTGAACTACATATGGGCTAGAGGTGATCATGCTGAATAACAGATGGGTTACAGGTTATCATGGTGAATAGCAGATTGGATATGGGCAACAGGTGATCATGCTGAATAACAGATGGGTTACAGGTGATAATGGTGAATAACAGATGGGTTACAGGTGATCATGCTGAATAACAGATGGGCAACAGGTGATCATGCTGAATAACAGATGGGCAACAGGTATTAATGCTGAAATTCAGATGGGTTACAGGTGATCATGTTGAATAACAGGTGGGTTACAGGTGATCATGCTGAATAACAGATGGGTTACAGGTGATCATGCTGAGTAACAGATGGGTTACAGGTGATCATGTTGAATAACAGATGGGTTACAGGTTATCATGGTGAATAACAGATGGGTTACAGGTGATCATGCTGAATAACAGATGGTAAACAGGTGATCATGCCGAATAACAGATGGGTTACAGGTGATCATGTTGAATAAAATATGGGTTACAGGTGACCTTGCTGAATAACAGATGGGTTACAGGGGATCATGGTGAATAACAGATGGGTTACAGGTGATCATACTAAGTAACAGATGGGTTACATGTGGGTCACATGTGATCATGGGGAATAGCAGATTGGATATGGGCAACAGGTGATCTTTGTGAATTACAGATGGGCTACAGGTGATCATGCTGAATAACAGATGGGTTACAGGTGATCATGCTGAATAACAGATGGTAAACAGGTGATCATGCTGAATAACAGATAGGTTACAGGTGATCATGTTGAATAACAGATAGGTTACATGTGATCATGCTGAATAACAGATGGTAAACAGGTGATCATGATGAGTAACAGATGGGTTACAGGTTTTCACGCTGAAAAACAGATGGGTTACAGGTGATCATGCTGAATAACAGATGGGCAACAGGTGATCATGCTGTATAACAGATGGGTTACAGGTGATCATGCTGAATAACAGATGGGGTATAGGTGATCATGCTGAATAACAGATGGGCAACAGGTATTAATGCTGAATAACAGATGGGTTACAGGTGATCTTGCTGAATAACAGATTGGTTACAGGGGATCATGGTAAATAACAGATGGGTTACAGGTGATCATACTAGGTAAGAGATGGGTTACATGTGGGTCACATGTGATCATGGTGAATAGCAGATTGGATATGGGCAACAGGTGATCTTGGTGAATTACAGATGGGCTACAGGTGATCATGCTGAACAACAAATGGGTTACAGGTGATCATGGTGAATAATTGATGGGTTACAGATGATCATGCTGAAAAACAGATGGGTTAAATGTGATCATGCTGAATGACAGATAGGATACAGGTGATCATGCTGAATAACAGATGGGTTCCAGGTGAAAATCGTGAATAACAGATGGGATACAGGTGATCATGCTGAATAACAGATGGGCAAGAGGTGATCATGCTGAATAACAGATGGGCAACAGGTATTAATGCTGAATAACAGATGGGTTACAGGTGTCCATGCTGAATAACAGATGGGCAACAGGTGATCATGCTGAATAACAGATAGGTTACAGGTGATCATGCTGAATAACAGATGGGTTACAGGTGATCATGGTGAATAACAGATGGGTTACAGGTGATCATGCTGAATAACAGATGGGCAACAGGTGATCATGCTGAATAACAGATGGGCAACAGGTGATCATGCTGAATAACAGATGGGTTACAGGTGATAATGCTGAATAACAGATGGGTTACAGGTGATCATGGTGAATAACAGATGGTAAACAGGTGATCATGCTGAATAACAGATGGGTTACTGGTGATCATGCTGAGAAACAAATGGGTTACAGGTGACCATTGTGAATAACATATTTTATATGGGTTACTGGTGATCATGCTGAATAACAGATGGGTAACAGGGGATCATGGTAAATAACTGACAGGTTAAAGGTGATCATGCAGAATAATAGATGGGTTACAGGTGATCATGCTGAATAACAGATGGGTTACAGGTGATCATGCTGAATAACAGATGGGTTACAGGTTATCATGGTGAATAACAGATGGGTTACAGGTGATCATGCTGAATAACAGATGGGTTACAGGTGATCATGTTGAATAAAATATGGGTTATAGGTGATCTTGCTGAATAACAGATGGATTACAGGGGATCATGGTGAATAACAGATGGGTTACAGGTGATCATACTAAGTAACAGATGGGTTACATGTGGGTCACATGTGATCATGGTGAATAGCAGATTGGATATGGGTAACAGGTGATCTTTGTGAATTACAGATGGGCTACAGGTGATCATGCTGAATAACAGATGGGTTACAGGTGATCATGCTGAATAACAGATGGGTTACAGGTGATCATGCTGAATAACAGATGGGGTACAGGTGATCATGCTGAATAACAGATGGGCAACAGGTATTAATGCTGAATAACAGATGGGTTACACGTGATCTTGCTGAATAACAGATTGGTTACAGGTGATCATGCTGAATAACAGATGGTAAACAGGTGATCATGATGAGTAACAGATGGGTTACAGGTTTTCACGCTGAAAAACAGATGGGTTACAGGTGATCATGCTGAATAACAGATGGGCAACAGGTGATCATGCTGAATAACAGATGGGTTACAGGTGATCATGCTGAATAACAGATGGGGTACAGGTGATCATGCTGAATAACAGATGGGCAACAGGTATTAATGCTGAATAACAGATGGGTTACACGTGATCTTGCTGAATAACAGATTGGTTGCAGGTGTTCATGCTGAATAACAGATGGGTTACAGGTGATCATGGTGAACTACATATGGGCTAGAGGTGATCATGCTGAATAACAGATGGGTTACAGGTTATCATGGTGAATAGCAGATTAGATATGGGCAACAGGTGATCATGCTGAATAACAGATGGGTTACAGGTGATAATGGTAAATAACAGATGGGTTACAGGTGATCATGCTGAATAACAGATGGTAAACAGGTGATCATGCTGAATAACAGATAGGTTACAGGTGATCATGCTGAATAACAGATAGGTTACAGGTGATCATGCTGAATAACAGATGGTAAACAGGTGATCATGATGAGTAACAGATGGGTTACAGGTTTTCACGCTGAAAAACAGATGGGTTACAGGTGATCATGCTGAATAACAGATGGGCAACAGGTGATCATGCTGAATAACAGATGGGTTACAGGTGATCATGCTGAATAACAGATGGGTAACAGGGGATCATGGTAAATAACTGACAGGTTAAAGGTGATCATGCAGAATAATCGATGGGTTACAGGTGATCATGCTGAATAACAGATGGGTTACAGGTGATCATGCTGAATAACAGATGGGTTACAGGTTATCATGGTGAATAACAGATGGGTTACAGGTGATCATGCTGAATAACAGATGGGTTACAGGTGATCATGTTGAATAAAATATGGGTTATAGGTGATCTTGCTGAATAACAGATGGATTACAGGGGATCATGGTGAATAACAGATGGGTTACAGGTGATCATACTAAGTAACAGATGGGTTACATGTGGGTCACATGTGATCATGGTGAATAGCAGATTGGATATGGGTAACAGGTGATCTTTGTGAATTACAGATGGGCTACAGGTGATCATGCTGAATAACAGATGGGTTACAGGTGATCATGCTGAATAACAGATGGGTTACAGGTGATCATGCTGAATAACAGATGGGGTACAGGTGATCATGCTGAATAACAGATGGGCAACAGGTATTAATGCTGAATAACAGATGGGTTACACGTGATCTTGCTGAATAACAGATTGGTTACAGGTGATCATGCTGAATAACAGATGGTAAACAGGTGATCATGATGAGTAACAGATGGGTTACAGGTTTTCACGCTGAAAAACAGATGGGTTACAGGTGATCATGCTGAATAACAGATGGGCAACAGGTGATCATGCTGAATAACAGATGGGTTACAGGTGATCATGCTGAATAACAGATGGGGTACAGGTGATCATGCTGAATAACAGATGGGCAACAGGTATTAATGCTGAATAACAGATGGGTTACACGTGATCTTGCTGAATAACAGATTGGTTGCAGGTGTTCATGCTGAATAACAGATGGGTTACAGGTGATCATGGTGAACTACATATGGGCTAGAGGTGATCATGCTGAATAACAGATGGGTTACAGGTTATCATGGTGAATAGCAGATTAGATATGGGCAACAGGTGATCATGCTGAATAACAGATGGGTTACAGGTGATAATGGTAAATAACAGATGGGTTACAGGTGATCATGCTGAATAACAGATGGTAAACAGGTGATCATGCTGAATAACAGATAGGTTACAGGTGATCATGCTGAATAACAGATAGGTTACAGGTGATCATGCTGAATAACAGATGGTAAACAGGTGATCATGATGAGTAACAGATGGGTTACAGGTTTTCACGCTGAAAAACAGATGGGTTACAGGTGATCATGCTGAATAACAGATGGGCAACAGGTGATCATGCTGAATAACAGATGGGTTACAGGTGATCATGCTGAATAACAGATGGGGTACAGGTGATCATGCTGAATAACAGATGGGCAACAGGTATTAATGCTGAATAACAGATGGGTTACAGGTGATCATGCTGAATAACAGATGGGTTACACGTGATCTTGCTGAATAACAGATTGGTTACAGGTGTTCATGCTGAATAACAGATGGGTTACAGGTGTTCATGGTGAACTACATATGGGCTAGAGGTGATCATGCTGAATAACAGATGGGTTACAGGTTATCATGGTGAATAGCAGATTGGATATGGGCAACAGGTGATCATGCTGAATAACAGATGGGTTACAGGTGATAATGGTGAATAACAGATGGGTTACAGGTGATCATGCTGAATAACAGATGGGCAACAGGTGATCATGCTGAGTAACAGATGGGCAACAGGTATTAATGCTGAATTACAGATGGGTTACAGGTGATCATGTTGAATAACAGGTGGGTTACAGGTGATCATGCTGAATAACAGATGGGTTACAGGTGATCATGCTGAGTAACAGATGGGTTACAGGTGATCATGTTGAATAACAGATGGGTTACAGGTTATCATGGTGAATAACAGATGGGTTACAGGTGATCATGGTGAATAACAGATGGGTTACAGGTTATCATGGTGAATAACAGATGGGTTACAGGTGATCATGTTGAATAACAGATGGGTTACAGGGGATCATGGTGAATAACAGATGGGTTACAGGTGATCACCTAAGTAACAGATGGGTTACATGTGGGTCACATGTGATCATGGGGAATAGCAGATTGGATATGGGCAACAGGTGATCTTTGTGAATTACAGATGGGCTACAGGTGATCATGCTGAATAACAGATGGGTTACAGGTGATCATGCTGAATAACAGATGGGCAACAGGTGATCATGCTGAATAACAGATGGGTTACAGGTGATCATGCTGAATAACAGATGGGGTACAGGTGATCATGCTGAATAACAGATGGGCAACAGGTATTAATGCTGAATAACAGATGGGTTACAGGTGATCATGCTGAATAACAGATGGGTTACACGTGATCTTGCTGAACAACAGATTGGTTACAGGTGTTCATGCTGAATAACAGATGGGTTACAGGTGATCATGGTGAACTACATATGGGCTAGAGGTGATCATGCTGAATAACAGATGGGTTACAGGTTATCATGGTGAATAGCAGATTGGATATGGGCAACAGGTGATCATGCTGAATAACAGATGGGTTACAGGTGATAATGGTGAATAACAGATGGGTTACAGGTGATCATGCTGAATAACAGATGGGCAACAGGTGATCATGCTGAATAACAGATGGGCAACAGGTATTAATGCTGAAATTCAGATGGGTTACAGTTGATCATGTTGAATAACAGGTGGGTTACAGGTGATCATGCTGAATAACAGATGGGTTACAGGTGATCATGCTGAGTAACAGATGGGTTACAGGTGATCATGTTGAATAACAGATGGGTTACAGGTTGTCATGGTGAATAACAGATGGGTTACAGGTGATCATGCTGAATAACAGATGGTAAACAGGTGATCATGCCGAATAACAGATGGGTTACAGGTGATCATGTTGAATAAAATATGGGTTACAGGTGACCTTGCTGAATAACAGATGGGTTACAGGGGATCATGGTGAATAACAGATGGGTTACAGGTGATCATACTAAGTAACAGATGGGTTACATGTGGGTCACATGTGATCATGGGGAATAGCAGATTGGATATGGGCAACAGGTGATCTTTGTGAATTACAGATGGGCTACAGGTGATCATGCTGAATAACAGATGGGTTACAGGTGATCATGCTGAATAACAGATGGTAAACAGGTGATCATGCTGAATAACAGATAGGTTACAGGTGATCATGTTGAATAACAGATAGGTTACATGTGATCATGCTGAATAACAGATGGTAAACAGGTGATCATGATGAGTAACAGATGGGTTACAGGTTTTCACGCTGAAAAACAGATGGGTTACAGGTGATCATGCTGAATAACAGATGGGCAACAGGTGATCATGCTGTATAACAGATGGGTTACAGGTGATCATGCTGAATAACAGATGGGGTATAGGTGATCATGCTGAATAACAGATGGGCAACAGGTATTAATGCTGAATAACAGATGGGTTACAGGTGATCTTGCTGAATAACAGATTGGTTACAGGGGATCATGGTAAATAACAGATGGGTTACAGGTGATCATACTAGGTAAGAGATGGGTTACATGTGGGTCACATGTGATCATGGTGAATAGCAGATTGGATATGGGCAACAGGTGATCTTGGTGAATTACAGATGGGCTACAGGTGATCATGCTGAACAACAAATGGGTTACAGGTGATCATGGTGAATAATTGATGGGTTACAGATGATCATGCTGAAAAACAGATGGGTTAAATGTGATCATGCTGAATGACAGATAGGATACAGGTGATCATGCTGAATAACAGATGGGTTCCAGGTGAAAATCGTGAATAACAGATGGGATACAGGTGATCATGCTGAATAACAGATGGGCAAGAGGTGATCATGCTGAATAACAGATGGGCAACAGGTATTAATGCTGAATAACAGATGGGTTACAGGTGTCCATGCTGAATAACAGATGGGCAACAGGTGATCATGCTGAATAACAGATAGGTTACAGGTGATCATGCTGAATAACAGATGGGTTACAGGTGATCATGGTGAATAACAGATGGGTTACAGGTGATCATGCTGAATAACAGATGGGCAACAGGTGATCATGCTGAATAACAGATGGGCAACAGGTGATCATGCTGAATAACAGATGGGTTACAGGTGATAATGCTGAATAACAGATGGGTTACAGGTGATCATGGTGAATAACAGATGGTAAACAGGTGATCATGCTGAATAACAGATGGGTTACTGGTGATCATGCTGAGAAACAAATGGGTTACAGGTGACCATTGTGAATAACATATTTTATATGGGTTACTGGTGATCATGCTGAATAACAGATGGGTAACAGGGGATCATGGTAAATAACTGACAGGTTAAAGGTGATCATGCAGAATAATAGATGGGTTACAGGTGATCATGCTGAATAACAGATGGGTTACAGGTGATCATGCTGAATAACAGATGGGTTACAGGTTATCATGGTGAATAACAGATGGGTTACAGGTGATCATGCTGAATAACAGATGGGTTACAGGTGATCATGTTGAATAAAATATGGGTTATAGGTGATCTTGCTGAATAACAGATGGATTACAGGGGATCATGGTGAATAACAGATGGGTTACAGGTGATCATACTAAGTAACAGATGGGTTACATGTGGGTCACATGTGATCATGGTGAATAGCAGATTGGATATGGGTAACAGGTGATCTTTGTGAATTACAGATGGGCTACAGGTGATCATGCTGAATAACAGATGGGTTACAGGTGATCATGCTGAATAACAGATGGGTTACAGGTGATCATGCTGAATAACAGATGGGGTACAGGTGATCATGCTGAATAACAGATGGGCAACAGGTATTAATGCTGAATAACAGATGGGTTACACGTGATCTTGCTGAATAACAGATTGGTTACAGGTGATCATGCTGAATAACAGATGGTAAACAGGTGATCATGCTGAATAACAGATGGGTTACAGGTGATCATGGTGAATAACAGATGGTAAACAGGTGATCATGCTGAATAACAGATGGGTTACTGGTGATCATGCTGAGAAACAAATGGGTTACAGGTGACCATTGTGAATAACATATTTGATATGGGTTACTGGTGATCATGCTGAATAACAGATGGGTAACAGGGGATCATACTAAGTAACAGATGGGTTACATGTGGGTCACATGTGATCATGGTGAATAGCAGATTGGATATGGGCAACAGGTGATCTTTGTGAATTACAGATGGGCTACAGGTGATCATGCTGAATAACAGATGGGTTACAGGTGATCATGCTGAATAACAGATGGGCAACAGGTATTAATGCTGAATAACAGATGGGTTACACGTGATCTTGCTGAATAACAGATTGGTTACAGGTGATCATGCTGAATAACAGATGGTAAACAGGTGATCATGATGAGTAACAGATGGGTTACAGGTTTTCACGCTGAAAAACAGATGGGTTACAGGTGATCATGCTGAATAACAGATGGGCAACAGGTGATCATGCTGAATAACAGATGGGTTACAGGTGATCATGCTGAATAACAGATGGGGTACAGGTGATCATGCTGAATAACAGATGGGCAACAGGTATTAATGCTGAATAACAGATGGGTTACACGTGATCTTGCTGAATAACAGATTGGTTGCAGGTGTTCATGCTGAATAACAGATGGGTTACAGGTGATCATGGTGAACTACATATGGGCTAGAGGTGATCATGCTGAATAACAGATGGGTTACAGGTTATCATGGTGAATAGCAGATTAGATATGGGCAACAGGTGATCATGCTGAATAACAGATGGGTTACAGGTGATAATGGTGAATAACAGATGGGTTACAGGTGATCATGCTGAATAACAGATGGGCAACAGGTGATCATGCTGAATAACAGATGGGCAACAGGTATTAATGCTGAATTACAGATGGGTTACAGGTGATCATGCTGAATAACAGATGGGTTACAGGTGATCATGCTGAATAACAGATAGGTTACAGGTGATCATGGTGAATAACAGTTGGGTTACAGGTGATCATGGTGAATAACAGATGGTAAACAGGTGATCATGCTGAATAACAGATGGGTTACTGGTGATCATGCTGAGAAACAAATGGGTTACAGGTGACCATTGTGAATAACATATTTTATATGGGTTACTGGTGATCATGCTGAATAACAGATGGGTAACAGGGGATCATGGTAAATAACTGACAGGTTAAAGGTGATCATGCAGAATAATAGATGGGTTACAGGTGATCATGCTGAATAACAGATGGGTTACAGGTGATCATGCTGAATAACAGATGGGTTACAGGTGATCATGCTGAATAACAGATGGTAAACAGGTGATCATGCCGAATAACAGATGGGTTACAGGGGATCATGGTGAATAACAGATGGGTTACAGGTGATCATACTAAGTAACAGATGGGTTACATGTGGGTCACATGTGATCATGGTGAATAGCAGATTGGATATGGGCAACAGGTGATCTTTGTGAATTACAGATGGGCTACAGGTGATCATGCTGAATAACAGATGGGTTACAGGTGATCATGCTGAATAACAGATGGGCAACAGGTATTAATGCTGAATAACAGATGGGTTACAGGTGATCATGCTGAATAACAGATGGTAAACAGGTGATCATGCTGAATAACAGATAGGTTACAGGTGATCATGCTGAATAACAGATGGGGTACAGGTGATCATGCTGAATAACAGATGGGCAACAGGTATTAATGCTGAATAACAGATGGGTTACACGTGATCTTGCTGAATAACAGATTGGTTACAGGTGATCATGCTGAATAACAGATGGTAAACAGGTGATCATGATGAGTAACAGATGGGTTACAGGTTTTCACGCTGAAAAACAGATGGGTTACAGGTTATCATGCTGAATAACAGATGGGCAACAGGTGATCACGCTGAATAACAGATGGGTTACAGGTGATCATGCTGAATAACAGATGGGGTACAGGTGATCATGCTGAATAACAGATGGGCAACAGGTATTAATGCTGAATAACAGATGGGTTACACGTGATCTTGCTGAATAACAGATTGGTTGCAGGTGTTCATGCTGAATAACAGATGGGTTACAGGTGATCATGGTGAACTACATATGGGCTAGAGGTGATCATGCTGAATAACAGATGGGTTACAGGTTATCATGGTGAATAGCAGATTAGATATGGGCAACAGGTGATCATGCTGAATAACAGATGGGTTACAGGTGATAATGGTGAATAACAGATGGGTTACAGGTGATCATGCTGAATAACAGATGGGCAACAGGTGATCAGGCTGAATAACAGATGGGCAACAGGTATTAATGCTGAATTACAGATGGGTTACAGGTGATCATGTTGAATAACAGGTGGGTTACAGGTGATCATGCTGAATAACAGATGGGTTACAGGTGATCATGCTGAATAACAGATAGGTTACATGTGATCATGCTGAATAACAGATGGTAAACAGGTGATCATGATGAGTAACAGATGGGTTACAGGTTTCCCGCTGAAAAACAGATGGGTTACAGGTGATCATGCTGAATAACAGATGGGCAACAGGTGATCATGCTGAATAACAGATGGGTTACAGGTGATCATGCTGAATAACAGATGGGTTACAGGCGATCATGCTGAATAACAGATAGGTTACAGGTGATCATGCTGAATAACAGATGGGTTACAGGTTATCATGGTGAATAACAGTTGGGTTACAGGTGATCATGGTGAAGAACAGATAGGTTACAGGTGATCATGCTGAATAACAGATGGGTTACAGGTGATCATGGTGAATAACAGATGGGTTACAGGTGATCATGGTGAATAACAGATGGTAAACAGGTGATCATGCTGAATAACAGATGGGTTACTGGTGATCATGCTGAGAAACAAATGGGTTACAGGTGACCATTGTGAATAACATATTTTATATGGGTTACTGGTGATCATGCTGGATAACAGATGGGTAACAGGGGATCATGGTAAATAACTGACAGGTTAAAGGTGATCATGCAGAATAATAGATGGGTCACAGGTGATCATGCTGAATAACAGATGGGGTACAGGTGATCATGCTGAATAACAGATGGGCAACAGGTATTAATGCTGAATAACAGATGGGTTACACGTGATCTTGCTGAATAACAGATTGGTTACAGGTGATCATGCTGAATAACAGATGGTAAACAGGTGATCATGATGAGTAACAGATGGGTTACAGGTTTTCACGCTGAAAAACAGATGGGTTACAGGTGATCATGCTGAAAAACAGATGGGCAACAGGTGATCATGCTGAATAACAGATGGGTTACAGGTGATCATGCTGAATAACAGATGGGGTACAGGTGATCATGCTGAATAACAGATGGGCAACAGGTATTAATGCTGAATAACAGATGGGTTACACGTGATCTTGCTGAATAACAGATTGGTTGCAGGTGTTCATGCTGAATAACAGATGGGTTACAGGTGATCATGGTGAACTACATATGGGCTAGAGGTGATCATGCTGAATAACAGATGGGTTACAGGTTATCATGGTGAATAGCAGATTGGATATGGGCAACAGGTGATCATGCTGAATAACAGATGGGTTACAGGTGATAATGGTGAATAACAGATGGGTTACAGGTGATCATGCTGAATAACAGATGGGCAACAGGTGATCATGCTGAATAACAGATGGGCAACAGGTATTAATGCTGAATTACAGATGGGTTACAGGTGATCATGTTGAATAACAGGTGGGTTACAGGTGATCATGCTGAATAACAGATGGGTTACAGGTGATCATGCTGAATAACAGATGGGTTACAGGTGATCATGTTGAATAACAGATGGGTTACAGGTTATCATGGTGAATAACAGATGGGTTACAGGTGATCATGCTGAATAACAGATGGTAAACAGGTGATCATTCCGAATAACAGATGGGTTACAGGTGATCATGTTGAATAAAATATGGGTTACAGGTGATCTTGCTGAATAACAGATGGGTTACAGGGGATCATGGTGAATAACAGATGGGTTACAGGTGATCATACTAAGTAACAGATGGGTTACATGTGGGTCACATGTGATCATGGGGAATAGCAGATTGGATATGGGCAACAGGTGATCTTTGTGAATTACAGATGGGCTACAGGTGATCATGCTGAATAACAGATGGGTTACAGGTGATCATGGTGAATAACAGATGGTAAACAGGTGATCATGCTGAATAACAGATAGGTTACAGGTGATCATGCTGAATAACAGATAGGTTACATGTGATCATGCTGAATAACAGATGGGCAACAGGTGATCATGCTGATTAACAGATGGGCAACAGGTGATCATGCTGAATAACAGATGGGTTACAGGTGATAATGCTGAATAACAGATGGTAAACAGGTGATCATGATGAGTAACAGATGGGCAACAGGTGATCATGCTGAATAACAGATAGGTTACATGTGATCATGCTGAATAACAGATGGTAAACAGGTGATCATGATGAGTAACAGATGGGTTACAGGTTTTCACGCTGAAAAACAGATGGGTTACAGGTGATCATGCTGAATAACAGATGGGCAACAGGTGATCATGCTGAGTAACAGATGGGTTACAGGTGATCATGCTGAATAACAGATGGGGTACAGGTGATCATGCTGAATAACAGATGGGCAACAGGTATTAATGCTGAATAACAGATGGGTTACAGGTGATCATGCTGAATAACAGATGGGTTACACGTGATCTTGCTGAATAACAGATTGGTTACAGGGGATCATGGTAAATAACAGATGGGTTACAGGTGATCATACTAAGTAAGAGATGGGTTACATGTGGGTCACATGTGATCATGGTGAATAGCAGATTGGATATGGGCAATAGGTGATCTTGGTGAATTACAGATGGGCTACAGGTGATCATGCTGAACAACAGATGGGTTACAGGTGATCATGGTGAATAATTGATGGGTTACAGATGATCATGCTGAAAAACAGATGGGTTAAATGTGATCATGCTGAATAACAGATAGGATACAGGTGATCATGCTGAATAACAGATGGGTTCCAGGTGAAAATCGTGAATAACAGATGGGATACAGGTGATCATGCTGAATAACAGATGGGCAAGAGGTGATCATGCTGAATAACAGATGGGCAACAGGTATTAATGCTGAATAACAGATGGGTTACAGGTGATCATGCTGAATAACAGATGGGCAACAGGTGATCATGCTGAATAACAGATGGGTTACAGGCGATCATGCTGAATAACAGATAGGTTACAGGTTATCATGGTGAATAACAGTTGGGTTACAGGTGATCATGGTGAAGAACAGATAGGTTACAGGTGATCATGCTGAATAACAGATGGGTTACAGGTGATCATGGTGAATAACAGATGGGTTACAGGTGATCATGCTGAGTAACAGATGGGCAACAGGTGATCATGCTGATTAACAGATGGGCAACAGGTGATCATGCTGAATAACAGATGGGTTACAGGTGATCATGCTGAATAACAGATGGGTTACAGGTGATCATGGTGAATAACAGATGGTAAACAGGTGATCATGCTGAATAACAGATGGGTTACTGGTGATCATGCTGAGAAACAAATGGGTTACAGGTGACCATTGTGAATAACATATTTTATATGGGTTACTGGTGATCATGCTGAATAACAGATGGGTAACAGGGGATCATGGTAAATAACTGACAGGTTAAAGGTGATCATGCAGAATAATAGATGGGTTACAGGTGATCATGCTGAATAACAGATGGGTTACAGGTGATCATGCTGAATAACAGATGGGTTACAGGTTATCATGGTGAATAACAGATGGGTTACAGGTGATCTTGCTGAATAACAGATGGGTTACAGGGGATCATGGTGAATAACAGATGGGTTACAGGTGATCATACTAAGTAACAGATGGGTTACATGTGGGTCACATGTGATCATGGTGAATAGCAGATTGGATATGGGCAACAGGTGATCTTTGTGAATTACAGATGGGCTACAGGTGATCATGCTGAATAACAGATGGGTTACAGGTGATCATGCTGAATAACAGATGGGTTACAGGTGATCATGGTGAATAACAGATGGTAAACAGGTGATCATGCTGAATAACAGATAGGTTACAGGTGATCATGCTGAATAACAGATGGGGTACAGGTGATCATGCTGAATAACAGATGGGCAACAGGTATTAATGCTGAATAACAGATGGTTTACACGTGATCTTGCTGAATAACAGATAGGTTACAGGTGATCATGCTGAATAACAGATGATAAACAGGTGATCATGATGAGTAACAGATGGGTTACAGGTTTTCACGCTGAAAAACAGATGGGTTACAGGTGATCATGCAGAATAACAGATGGGCAACAGATGATCATGCTGAATAACAGATGGGTTACAGGTGATCATGCTGAATAACAGATGGGGTACAGGTGATCATGGTGAACTACATATGGGCTAGAGGTGATCATGCTGAATAACAGATGGGTTACAGGTTATCATGGTGAATAGCAGATTGGATATGGGCAACACGTGATCATGCTGAATAACAGATGGGTTACAGGTGATAATGGTGAATAACAGATGGGTTACAGATGATCATGCTGAATAACAGATGGGCAACAGGTGATCATGCTGAATAACAGATGGGCAACAGGTATTAATGCTGAATTACAGATGGGTTACAGGTGATCATGTTGAATAACAGGTGGGTTACAGGTGATCATGCTGAATAACAGATGGGTTACAGGTGATTATGCTGAATAACAGATGGGTTACAGGTGATCATGTTGAATAACAGATGGGTTACAGGTTATCATGGTGAATAACAGATGGGTTACAGGTTATCATGGTGAATAACAGATGGGTTACAGGTGATCATGCTGAATAACAGATGGTAAACAGGTGATCATTCCGAATAACAGATGGGTTACAGGTGATCATGTTGAATGAAATATGGGTTACAGGTGATCTTGCTGAATAACAGATGGGTTACAGGTGATCATGCTGAATAACAGATGGGGTACAGGTGATCATGCTGAATAACAGATGGGCAACAGGTATTAATGTTGAATAACAGATGGGTTACACGTGATCTTGCTGAATAACAGATTGGTTGCAGGTGTTCATGCTGAATAACAGATGGGTTACAGGTGATCATGGTGAACTACATATGGGCTAGAGGTGATCATGCTGAATAACAGATGGGTTACAGGTTATCATGGTGAATAGCAGATTAGATATGGGCAACAGGTGATCATGCTGAATAACAGATGGGTTACAGGTGATAATGGTGAATAACAGATGGGTTACAGGTGATCATGCTGAATAACAGATGGGCAACAGGTGATCATGCTGAATAACAGATGGGCAACAGGTATTAATGCTGAATTACAGATGGGTTACAGGTGATCATGTTGAATAACAGGTGGGTTACAGGTGATCATGCTGAATAACAGATGGGTTACAGGTGATCATGCTGAATAACAGATAGGTTACATGTGATCATGCTGAATAACAGATGGTAAACAGGTGATCATGATGAGTAACAGATGGGTTACAGGTTTTCCCGCTGAAAAACAGATGGGTTACAGGTGATCATGCTGAATAACAGATGGGCAACAGGTGATCATGCTGAATAACAGATGGGTTACAGGTGATCATGCTGAATAACAGATGGGTTACAGGCGATCATGCTGAATAACAGATAGGTTACAGGTGATCATGCTGAATAACAGATGGGTTACAGGTTATCATGGTGAATAACAGTTGGGTTACAGGTGATCATGGTGAAGAACAGATAGGTTACAGGTGATCATGCTGAATAACAGATGGGTTACAGGTGATCATGGTGAATAACAGATGGGTTACAGGTGATCATGGTGAATAACAGATGGTAAACAGGTGATCATGCTGAATAACAGATGGGTTACTGGTGATCATGCTGAGAAACAAATGGGTTACAGGTGACCATTGTGAATAACATATTTTATATGGGTTACTGGTGATCATGCTGAATAACAGATGGGTAACAGGGGATCATGGTAAATAACTGACAGGTTAAAGGTGATCATGCAGAATAATAGATGGGTCACAGGTGATCATGCTGAATAACAGATGGGGTACAGGTGATCATGCTGAATAACAGATGGGCAACAGGTATTAATGCTGAATAACAGATGGGTTACACGTGATCTTGCTGAATAACAGATTGGTTACAGGTGATCATGCTGAATAACAGATGGTAAACAGGTGATCATGATGAGTAACAGATGGGTTACAGGTTTTCACGCTGAAAAACAGATGGGTTACAGGTGATCATGCTGAAAAACAGATGGGCAACAGGTGATCATGCTGAATAACAGATGGGTTACAGGTGATCATGCTGAATAACAGATGGGGTACAGGTGATCATGCTGAATAACAGATGGGCAACAGGTATTAATGCTGAATAACAGATGGGTTACACGTGATCTTGCTGAATAACAGATTGGTTGCAGGTGTTCATGCTGAATAACAGATGGGTTACAGGTGATCATGGTGAACTACATATGGGCTAGAGGTGATCATGCTGAATAACAGATGGGTTACAGGTTATCATGGTGAATAGCAGATTGAATATGGGCAACAGGTGATCATGCTGAATAACAGATGGGTTACAGGTGATAATGGTGAATAACAGATGGGTTACAGGTGATCATGCTGAATAACAGATGGGCAACAGGTGATCATGCTGAATAACAGATGGGCAACAGGTATTAATGCTGAATTACAGATGGGTTACAGGTGATCATGTTGAATAACAGGTGGGTTACAGGTGATCATGCTGAATAACAGATGGGTTACAGGTGATCATGCTGAATAACAGATGGGTTACAGGTGATCATGTTGAATAACAGATGGGTTACAGGTTATCATGGTGAATAACAGATGGGTTACAGGTGATCATGCTGAATAACAGATGGTAAACAGGTGATCATTCCGAATAACAGATGGGTTACAGGTGATCATGTTGAATAAAATATGGGTTACAGGTGATCTTGCTGAATAACAGATGGGTTACAGGGGATCATGGTGAATAACAGATGGGTTACAGGTGATCATACTAAGTAACAGATGGGTTACATGTGGGTCACATGTGATCATGGGGAATAGCAGATTGGATATGGGCAACAGGTGATCTTTGTGAATTACAGATGGGCTACAGGTGATCATGCTGAATAACAGATGGGTTACAGGTGATCATGCTGAATAACAGATGGTAAACAGGTGATCATGCTGAATAACAGATAGGTTACAGGTGATCATGCTGAATAACAGATAGGTTACATGTGATCATGCTGAATAACAGATGGGCAACAGGTGATCATGCTGATTAACAGATGGGCAACAGGTGATCATGCTGAATAACAGATGGGTTACAGGTGATAATGCTGAATAACAGATGGTAAACAGGTGATCATGATGAGTAACAGATGGGCAACAGGTGATTATGCTGATTAACAGATGGGCAACAGGTGATCATGCTGAATAACAGATAGGTTACATGTGATCATGCTGAATAACAGATGGTAAACAGGTGATCATGATGAGTAACAGATGGGTTACAGGTTTTCACGCTGAAAAACAGATGGGTTACAGGTGATCATGCTGAATAACAGATGGGCAACAGGTGATCATGCTGAGTAACAGATGGGTTACAGGTGATCATGCTGAATAACAGATGGGGTACAGGTGATCATGCTGAATAACAGATGGGCAACAGGTATTAATGCTGAATAACAGATGGGTTACAGGTGATCATGCTGAATAACAGATGGGTTACACGTGATCTTGCTGAATAACAGATTGGTTACAGGGGATCATGGTAAATAACAGATGGGTTACAGGTGATCATACTAAGTAAGAGATGGGTTACATGTGGGTCACATGTGATCATGGTGAATAGCAGATTGGATATGGGCAATAGGTGATCTTGGTGAATTACAGATGGGCTACAGGTGATCATGCTGAACAACAGATGGGTTACAGGTGATCATGGTGAATAATTGATGGGTTACAGATGATCATGCTGAAAAACAGATGGGTTAATAGTGATCATGCTGAATAACAGATAGGATACAGGTGATCATGCTGAATAACAGATGGGTTCCAGGTGAAAATCGTGAATAACAGATGGGATACAGGTGATCATGCTGAATAACAGATGGGCAAGAGGTGATCATGCTGAATAACAGATGGGCAACAGGTATTAATGCTGAATAACAGATGGGTTACAGGTGATCATGCTGAATAACAGATGGGCAACAGGTGATCATGCTGAATAACAGATGGGTTACAGGCGATCATGCTGAATAACAGATAGGTTACAGGTTATCATGGTGAATAACAGTTGGGTTACAGGTGATCATGGTGAAGAACAGATAGGTTACAGGTGATCATGCTGAATAACAGATGGGTTACAGGTGATCATGGTGAATAACAGATGGGTTACAGGTGATCATGCTGAGTAACAGATGGGCAACAGGTGATCATGCTGATTAACAGATGGGCAACAGGTGATCATGCTGAATAACAGATGGGTTACAGGTGATCATGCTGAATAACAGATGGGTTACAGGTGATCATGGTGAATAACAGATGGTAAACAGGTGATCATGCTGAATAACAGATGGGTTACTGGTGATCATGCTGAGAAACAAATGGGTTACAGGTGACCATTGTGAATAACATATTTTATATGGGTTACTGGTGATCATGCTGAATAACAGATGGGTAACAGGGGATCATGGTAAATAACTGACAGGTTAAAGGTGATCATGCAGAATAATAGATGGGTTACAGGTGATCATGCTGAATAACAGATGGGTTACAGGTGATCATGCTGAATAACAGATGGGTTACAGGTTATCATGGTGAATAACAGATGGGTAACAGGTGATCTTGCTGAATAACAGATGGGTTACAGGGGATCATGGTGAATAACAGATGGGTTACAGGTGATCATACTAAGTAACGGATGGGTTACATGTGGGTCACATGTGATCATGGTGAATAGCAGATTGGATATGGGCAACAGGTGATCTTTGTGAATTACAGATGGGCTACAGGTGATCATGCTGAATAACAGATGGGTTACAGGTGATCATGCTGAATAACAGATGGGTTACAGGTGATCATGGTGAATAACAGATGGTAAACAGGTGATCATGCTGAATAACAGATAGGTTACAGGTGATCATGCTGAATAACAGATGGGGTACAGGTGATCATGCTGAATAACAGATGGGCAACAGGTATTAATGCTGAATAACAGATGGTTTACACGTGATCTTGCTGAATAACAGATAGGTTACAGGTGATCATGCTGAATAACAGATGATAAACAGGTGATAATGGTGAATAGCAGATTGGATATGGGCAACAGGTGATCATGCTGAATAACAGATGGGTTACAGGTGATAATGGTGAATAACAGATGGGTTACAGGTGATCATGCTGAATAACAGATGGGCAACAGGTGATCATGCTGAATAACAGATGGGCAACAGGTATTAATGCTGAATTACAGATGGGTTACAGGTGATCATGTTGAATAACAGGTGGGTTACAGGTGATCATGCTGAATAACAGATGGGTTACAGGTGATTATGCTGAATAACAGATGGGTTACAGGTTATCATGGTGAATAACAGATGGGTTACAGGTGATCATGCTGAATAACAGATGGTAAACAGGTGATCATTCCGAATAACAGATGGGTTACAGGTGATCATGTTGAATAAAATATGGGTTACAGGTGATCTTGCTGAATAACAGATGGG
Source organism: Salvelinus fontinalis (assembly GCF_029448725.1). NCBI lineage: Eukaryota > Metazoa > Chordata > Actinopteri > Salmoniformes > Salmonidae > Salvelinus > Salvelinus fontinalis. The sequence goes on along the minus strand of NW_026600433.1, from coordinate 157,441 downwards.
TTACAGGGGATCATGGTGAATAACAGATGGGTTACAGGTGATCATACTAAGTAACAGATGGGTTACATGTGGGTCACATGTGATCATGGTGAATAGCAGATTGGATATGGGCAACAGGTGATCTTTGTGAATTACAGATGGGCTACAGGTGATCATGCTGAATAACAGATGGGCAACAGGTGATCATGCTGAATAACAGATGGGTTACAGGTGATCATGCTGAATAACAGATGGGGTACAGGTGATCATGCTGAATAACAGATGGGCAACAGGTATTAATGCTGAATAACAGATGGGTTACACGTGATCTTGCTGAATAACAGATTGGTTGCAGGTGTTCATGCTGAATAACAGATGGGTTACAGGTTATCATGGTGAATAGCAGATTGGATATGGGCAACAGGTGATCATGCTGAATAACAGATGGGTTACAGGTGATAATGGTGAATAACAGATGGGTTACAGATGATCATGCTGAATAACAGATGGGCAACAGGTGATCATGCTGAATAACAGATGGGCAACAGGTATTAATGCTGAATTACAGATGGGTTACAGGTGATCATGTTGAATAACAGGTGGGTTACAGGTGATCATGCTGAATAACAGATGGGTTACAGGTGATCATGCTGAATAACAGATAGGTTACATGTGATCATGCTGAATAACAGATGGTAAACAGGTGATCATGATGAGTAACAGATGGGTTACAGTTTTTCCCGCTGAAAAACAGATGGGTTACAGGTGATCATGCTGAATAACAGATGGGCAACAGGTGATCATGCTGAATAACAGATGGGTTACAGGTGATCATGCTGAATAACAGATGGGTTACAGGCGATCATGCTGAATAACAGATAGGTTACAGGTGATCATGCTGAATAACAGATGGGTTACAGGTTATCATGGTGAATAACAGTTGGGTTACAGGTGATCATGGTGAAGAACAGATAGGTTACAGGTGATCATGCTGAATAACAGATGGGTTACAGGTGATCATGGTGAATAACAGATGGGTTACAGGTGATCATGGTGAATAACAGATGGTAAACAGGTGATCATGCTGAATAACAGATGGGTTACTGGTGATCATGCTGAGAAACAAATGGGTTACAGGTGACCATTGTGAATAACATATTTTATATGGGTACTGGTGATCATGCTGAATAACAGATGGGTAACAGGGGATCATGGTAAATAACTGACAGGTTAAAGGTGATCATGCAGAATAATAGATGGGTTACAGGTGATCATGCTGAATAACAGATGGGCTACAGGTGATCATGTTGAATAAAATATGGGTTATAGGTGATCTTGCTGAATAACAGATGGGTTACAGGGGATCATGGTGAATAACAGATGGGTTACAGGTGATCATATTAAGTAACAGATGGGTTACAGGTGATCATGCTGAATAACAGATGGGGTACAGGTGATCATGCTGAATAACAGATGGGCAACAGGTATTAATGCTGAATAACAGATGGGTTACACGTGATCTTGCTGAATAACAGATTGGTTGCAGGTGTTCATGCTGAATAACAGATGGGTTACAGGTGATCATGGTGAACTACATATGGGCTAGAGGTGATCATGCTGAATAACAGATGGGTTACAGGTTATCATGGTGAATAGCAGATTGGATATGGGCAACAGGTGATCATGCTGAATAACAGATGGGTTACAGGTGATAATGGTGAATAACAGATGGGTTACAGGTGATCATGCTGAATAACAGATGGGCAACAGGTGATCATGCTGAATAACAGATGGGCAACAGGTATTAATGCTGAATTACAGATGGGTTACAGGTGATCATGTTGAATAACAGGTGGGTTACAGGTGATCATGCTGAATAACAGATGGGTTACAGGTGATCATACTAAGTAACAGATGGGTTACATGTGGGTCACATGTGATCATGGGGAATAGCAGATTGGATATGGGCAACAGGTGATCTTTGTGAATTACAGATGGGCTACAGGTGATCATGCTGAATAACAGATGGGTTACAGGTGATCATGCTGAATAACAGATGGTAAACAGGTGATCATGCTGAATAACAGATGGGTTACAGGCGATCATGCTGAATAACAGATAGGTTACAGGTGATCATGCTGAATAACAGATGGGTTACAGGTTATCATGGTGAATAACAGTTGGGTTACAGGTGATCATGGTGAAGAACAGATAGGTTACAGGTGATCATGCTGAATAACAGATGGGTTACAGGTGATCATGGTGAATAACAGATGGGTTACAGGTGATCATGGTGAATAACAGATGGTAAACAGGTGATCATGCTGAATAACAGATGGGTTACTGGTGATCATGCTGAGAAACAAATGGGTTACAGGTGACCATTGTGAATAACATATTTTATATGGGTTACTGGTGATCATGCTGAATAACAGATGGGTAACAGGGGATCATGGAAAATAACTGACAGGTTAAAGGTGATCATGCAGAATAATAGATGGGTTACAGGTGATCATGCTGAATAACAGATGGGCTACAGGTGATCATGTTGAATAAAATATGGGTTATAGGTGATCTTGCTGAATAACAGATGGGTTACAGGGGATCATGGTGAATAACAGATGGGTTACAGGTGATCATACTAAGTAACAGATGGGTTACAGGTGATCATGCTGAATAACAGATGGGGTACAGGTGATCATGCTGAATAACAGATGGGCAACAGGTATTAATGCTGAATAACAGATGGGTTACACGTGATCTTGCTGAATAACAGATTGGTTGCAGGTGTTCATGCTGAATAACAGATGGGTTACAGGTGATCATGGTGAACTACATATGGGCTAGAGGTGATCATGCTGAATAACAGATGGGTTACAGGTGATAATGGTGAATAACAGATGGGTTACAGGTGATCATGCTGAATAACAGATGGGCAACAGGTGATCATGCTGAATAACAGATGGGCAACAGGTATTAATGCTGAATTACAGATGGGTTACAGGTGATCATGTTGAATAACAGGTGGGTTACAGGTGATCATGCTGAATAACAGATGGGTTACAGGTGATCATACTAAGTAACAGATGGGTTACATGTGGGTCACATGTGATCATGGGGAATAGCAGATTGGATATGGGCAACAGGTGATCTTTGTGAATTACAGATGGGCTACAGGTGATCATGCTGAATAACAGATGGGTTACAGGTGATCATGCTGAATAACAGATGGTAAACAGGTGATCATGCTGAATAACAGATAGGTTACATGTGATCATGCTGAATAACAGATGGGCAACAGGTGATCATGCTGATTAACAGATGGGCAACAGGTGATCATGCTGAATAACAGATGGGTTACAGGTGATAATGCTGAATAACAGATGGTAAACAGGTGATCATGATGAGTAACAGATGGGCAACAGGTGATTATGCTGATTAACAGATGGGCAACAGGTGATCATGCTGAATAACAGATAGGTTACATGTGATCATGCTGAATAACAGATGGGGTACAGGTGATCATGCTGAATAACAGATGGGCAACAGGTATTAATGCTGAATAACAGATGGGTTACACGTGATCTTGCTGAATAACAGATTGGTTGCAGGTGTTCATGCTGAATAACAGATGGGTTACAGGTGATCATGGTGAATAACAGATTGGATATGGGCAACAGGTGATCATGCTGAATAACAGATGGGTTACAGGTTATCATGGTGAATAGCAGATTGGATATGGGCAACAGGTGATCATGCTGAATAACAGATGGGTTACAGGTTATCATGGTGAATAGCAGATTGGATATGGGCAACAGGTGATCATGCTGAATAACAGATGGGTTACAGGTGATAATGGTGAATAACAGATGGGTTACAGGTGATCATGCTGAATAACAGATGGTAAACAGGTGATCATGCTGAATAACAGATGGGTTACTGGTGATCATGCTGAGAAACAAATGGGTTACAGGTGACCATTGTGAATAACATATTTTATATGGGTTACTGGTGATCATGCTGAATAACAGATGGGTAACAGGGGATCATGGTAAATAACTGACAGGTTAAAGGTGATCATGCAGAATAATAGATGGGTTACAGGTGATCATGCTGAATAACAGATGGGTTACAGGTGATCATGCTGAATAACAGATGGGTTACAGGTTATCATGGTGAATAACAGATGGGTTACAGGTGATCATGCTGAATAACAGATGGTAAACAGGTGATCATGCCGAATAACAGATGGGTTACAGGTGATCATGTTGAATAAAATATGGGTTATAGGTGATCTTGCTGAATAACAGATGGGTTACAGGGGATCATGGTGAATAACAGATGGGTTACAGGTGATCATACTAAGTAACAGATGGGTTACATGTGGGTCACATGTGATCATGGTGAATAGCAGATTGGATATGGGCAACAGGTGATCATGCTGAATAACAGATGGGGTACAGGTGATCATGCTGAATAACAGATGGGCAACAGGTATTAATGCTGAATAACAGATGGGTTACACGTGATCTTGCTGAATAACAGATTGGTTACAGGTGATCATGCTGAATAACAGATGGTAAACAGGTGATCATGATGAGTAACAGATGGGTTACAGGTTTTCGCGCTGAAAAACAGATGGGTTACAGGTGATCATGCTGAAAAACAGATGGGCAACAGGTGATCATGCTGAATAACAGATGGGTTACAGGTGATCATGCTGAATAACAGATGGGGTACAGGTGATCATGCTGAATAACAGATGGGCAACAGGTATTAATGCTGAATAACAGATGGGTTACACGTGATCTTGCTGAATAACAGATTGGTTGCAGGTGTTCATGCTGAATAACAGATGGGTTACAGGTGATCATGGTGAACTACATATGGGCTAGAGGTGATCATGCTGAATAACAGATGGGTTACAGGTTATCATGGTGAATAGCAGATTGGATATGGGCAACAGGTGATCATGCTGAATAACAGATGGGTTACAGGTGATAATGGTGAATAACAGATGGGTTACAGGTGATCATGCTGAATAACAGATGGGCAACAGGTGATCATGCTGAATAACAGATGGGCAACAGGTATTAATGCTGAATTACAGATGGGTTACAGGTGATCATGTTGAATAACAGGTGGGTTACAGGTGATCATGCTGAATAACAGATGGGTTACAGGTGATCATGCTGAATAACAGATGGGTTACAGGTGATCATGTTGAATAACAGATGGGTTACAGGTTATCATGTTGAATAAAATATGGGTTACAGGTGATCTTGCTGAATAACAGATGGGTTACAGGGGATCATGGTGAATAACAGATGGGTTACAGGTGATCATACTAAGTGACAGATGGGTTACATGTGGGTCACATGTGATCATGGGGAATAGCAGATTGGATATGGGCAACAGGTGATCTTTGTGAATTACAGATGGGCTACAGGTGATCATGCTGAATAACAGATGGGTTACAGGTGATCATGCTGAATAACAGATGGTAAACAGGTGATCATGCTGAATAACAGATAGGTTACAGGTGATCATGCTGAATAACAGATGGGCAACAGGTGATCATGCTGATTAACAGATGGGCAACAGGTGATCATGCTGAATAACAGATGGGTTACAGGTGATCATCCTGAATATTAGATGGTAAACAGGTGATCATGATGAGTAACAGATGGGCAACAGGTGATTATGCTGATTAACAGATGGGCAACAGGTGATCATGCTGAATAACAGATAGGTTACATGTGATCATGCTGAATAACAGATGGTAAACAGGTGATCATGATGAGTAACAGATGGGTTACAGGTTTTCACGCTGTAAAACAGATGGGTTACAGGTGATCATGCTGAAAACAGATGGGCAACAGGTGATCATGCTGAATAACAGATGGGTTACAGGTGATCATGCTGAATAACAGATGGGGTACAGGTGATCATGCTGAATAACAGATGGGCAACAGGTATTAATGCTGAATAACAGATGGGTTACACGTGATCTTGCTGAATAACAGATTGGTTGCAGGTGTTCATGCTGAATAACAGATGGGTTACAGGTGATCATGGTGAACTACATATGGGCTAGAGGTGATCATGCTGAATAACAGATGGGTTACAGGTTATCATGGTGAATAGCAGATTGGATATGGGCAACAGGTGATCATGCTGAATAACAGATGGGTTACAGGTGATAATGGTGAATAACAGATGGGTTACAGGTGATCATGCTGAATAACAGATGGGCAACAGGTGATCATGCTGAATAACAGATGGGCAACAGGTATTAATGCTGAATTACAGATGGGTTACAGGTGATCATGTTGAATAACAGGTCGGTTACAGGTGATCATGCTGAATAACAGATGGGTTACAGGTGATCATGCTGAATAACAGATGGTAAACAGGTGATCATGCTGAATAACAGATGGGTTACTGGTGATCATGCTGAGAAACAAATGGGTTACAGGTGACCATTGTGAATAACATATTTTATATGGGTTACTGGTGATCATGCTGAATAACAGATGGGTCACAGGTGATCATGCTGAATAACAGATGGGGTACAGGTGATCATGCTGAATAACAGATGGGCAACAGGTATTAATGCTGAATAACAGATGGGTTACACGTGATCTTGCTGAATAACAGATTGGTTACAGGTGATCATGCTGAATAACAGATGGTAAACAGGTGATCATGATGAGTAACAGATGGGTTACAGGTTTTCACGCTGAAAAACAGATGGGTTACAGGTGATCATGCTGAAAAAAAGATGGGCAACAGGTGATCATGCTGAATAACAGATGGGTTACAGGTGATCATGCTGAATAACAGATGGGGTACAGGTGATCATGCTGAATAACAGATGGGCAACAGGTATTAATGCTGAATAACAGATGGGTTACACGTGATCTTGCTGAATAACAGATTGGTTGCAGGTGTTCATGCTGAATAACAGATGGGTTACAGGTGATCATGGTGAACTACATATGGGCTAGAGGTGATCATGCTGAATAACAGATGGGTTACAGGTTATCATGGTGAATAGCAGATTGGATATGGGCAACAGGTGATCATGCTGAATAACAGATGGGTTACAGGTGATAATGGTGAATAACAGATGGGTTACAGGTGATCATGCTGAATAACAGATGGGCAACAGGTGATCATGCTGAATAACAGATGGGCAACAGGTATTAATGCTGAATTACAGATGGGTTACAGGTGATCATGTTGAATAACAGGTGGGTTACAGGTGATCATGCTGAATAACAGATGGGTTACAGGTGATCATGCTGAATAACAGATGGGTTACAGGTGATCATGTTGAATAACAGATGGGTTACAGGTTATCATGGTGAATAACAGATGGGTTACAGGTGATCATGCTGAATAACAGATGGTAAACAGGTGATCATTCCGAATAACAGATGGGTTACAGGTGATCATGTTGAATAAAATATGGGTTACAGGTGATCTTGCTGAATAACAGATGGGTTACAGGGGATCATGCTGAATAACAGATGGGCAACAGGTGATCATGCTGATTAACAGATGGGCAACAGGTGATCATGCTGAATAACAGATGGGTTACAGGTGATAATGCTGAATAACAGATGGTAAACAGGTGATCATGATGAGTAACAGATGGGCAACAGGTGATTATGCTGATTAACAGATGGGCAACAGGTGATCATGCTGAATAACAGATAGGTTACATGTGATCATGCTGAATAACAGATGGTAAACAGGTGATCATGATGAGTAACAGATGGGTTACAGGTTTTCACGCTGAAAAACAGATGGGTTACAGGTGATCATGCTGAATAACAGATGGGCAACAGGTGATCATGCTGAGTAACAGATGGGCTACAGGTGATCATGCTGAATAACAGATGGGGTACAGGTGATCATGCTGAATAACAGATGGGCAACAGGTATTAATGCTGAATAACAGATGGGTTACAGGTGATCATGCTGAATAACAGATGGGGTACAGGTGATCATGCTGAATAACAGATGGGCAACAGGTATTAATGCTGAATAACAGATGGGGTACATGTGATCATACTAAGTAAGAGATGGGTTACATGTGGGTCACATGTGATCATGGTGAATAGCAGATTGGATATGGGCAACAGGTGATCTTGGTGAATTACAGATGGGCTACAGGTGATCATGCTGAACAACAGATGGGTTACAGGTGATCATGGTGAATAATTGATGGGTTACAGATGATCATGCTGAAAAACAGATGGGTTAAATGTGATCATGCTGAATAACAGATAGGATACAGGTGATCATGCTGAATAACAGATGGGTTCCAGGTGAAAATCGTGAATAACAGATGGGATACAGGTGATCATGCTGAATAACAGATGGGCAAGAGGTGATCATGCTGAATAACAGATGGGCAACAGGTATTAATGCTGAATAACAGATGGGTTACAGGTGATCATGCTGAATAACAGATGGGCAACAGGTGATCATGCTGAATAACAGATGGGTTACAGGCGATCATGCTGAACAACAGATAGGTTACAGGTTATCATGGTGAATTACAGATGGGCTACAGGTGATCATGCTGAAGAACAGATAGGTTACAGGTGATCATGCTGAATAACAGATGGGTTACAGGTGATCATGGTGAATAACAGATGGGTTACAGGTGATCATGCTGAGTAACAGATGGGCAACAGGTGATCATGCTGAATAACAGATGGGTTCCAGGTGAAAATCGTGAATACCAGATGGGATACAGGTGATCATGCTGAATAACAGATGGGCAAGAGGTGATCATGCTGAATAACAGATGGGCAACAGGTATTAATGCTGAATAACAGATGGGTTACAGGTGATCATGCTGAATAACAGATGGGCAACAGGTGATCATGCTGAATAACAGATGGGTTACAGGCGATCATGCTGAATAACAGATAGGTTACAGGTGATCATGCTGAATAACAGATGGGTTACAGGTTATCATGGTGAATAACAGTTGGGTTACAGGTGATCATGGTGAAGAACAGATAGGTTACAGGTGATCATGCTGAATAACAGATGGGTTACAGGTGATCATGGTGAATAACAGATGGGTTACAGGTGATCATGCTGAATAACAGATGGGCAACAGGTGATCATGCTGATTAACAGATGGGCAACAGGTGATCATGCTGAATAACAGATGGGTTACAGGTGATAATGCTGAATAACAGATTGGTTACAGGTGATCATGGTGAATAACAGATGGTAAACAGGTGATCATGCTGAATAACAGATGGGTTACTGGTGATCATGCTGAGAAACAAATGGGTTACAGGTGACCATTGTGAATAACATATTTTATATGGGTTACTGGTGATCATGCTGAATAACAGATGGGTAATAGGGGATCATGGTAAATAACTGACAGGTTAAAGGTGATCATGCAGAATAATAGATGGGTTACAGGTGATCATGCTGAATAACAGATGGGTTACAGGTGATCATGCTGAACAACAGATGGGTTACAGGTTATCATGGTGAAAACAGATGGGTTACAGGTGATCATGCTGAATAACAGATGGTAAAATGGTGATCATGCCGAATAACAGATGGGTTACAGGTGATCATGTTGAATAAAATATGGGTTATAGGTGATCTTGCTGAATAACAGATGGGTTACAGGGGATCATGGTGAATAACAGATGGGTTACAGGTGATCATACTAAGTAACAGATGGGTTACATGTGGGTCACATGTGATCATGGTGAATAGCAGATTGGATATGGGCAACAGGTGATCTTTGTGAATTACAGATGGGCTACAGGTGATCATGCTGAATAACAGATGGGTTACAGGTGATCATGCTGAATAACAGATGGGCAAGAGGTGATCATGCTGAATAACAGATGGGCAACAGGTATTAATGCTGAATAACAGATGGGTTACAGGTGATCATGCTGAATAACAGATGGGCAACAGGTGATCATGCTGAATAACAGATGGGTTACAGGCGATCATGCTGAATAACAGATAGGTTACAGGTGATCATGCTGAATAACAGATGGGTTACAGGTTATCATGGTGAATAACAGTTGGGTTACAGGTGATCATGTTGAAGAACAGATAGGTTACAGGTGATCATGCTGAATAACAGATGGGTTACAGGTCATCATGGTGAATAACAGATGGGTTACAGGTGATCATGCTGAGTAACAGATGGGCAACAGGTGATCATGCTGAATAACAGATGGGCAACAGGTGATCATGCTGAATAACAGATGGGTTACAGGTGATAATGCTGAATAACAGATGGGTTACAGGTGACCATTGTGAATAACAAATGGTAAACAGGTGATCATGCTGAATAACAGATGGGTTACTGGTGATCATGCTGAGAAACAAATGGGTTACAGGTGACCATTGTGAATAACATATTTTATATGGGTTACTGGTGATCATGCTGAATAACAGATGGGTAACAGGGGATCATGGTAAATAACTGACAGGTTAAAGGTGATCATGCAGAATAATAGATGGGTTACAGGTGATCATGCTGAATAACAGATGGGTTACAGGTGATCATGCTGAATAACAGATGGGTTACAGGTTATCATGGTGAATAACAGATGCGTTACAGGTGATCATGCTGAATAACAGATGTGTTACAGGTGATCATGCCGAATAACAGATGGGTTACAGGTGATCATGTTGAATAAAATATGTGTTATAGGTGATCTTGCTGAATAACAGATGGGTTACAGGGGATCATGGTGAATAACAGATGCGTTACAGGTGATCATGCTGAATAACAGATGTGTTACAGGTGATCATGCCGAATAACAGATGGGTTACAGGTGATCATGTTGAATAAAATATGTGTTATAGGTGATCTTGCTGAATAACAGATGGGTTACAGGGGATCATGGTGAATAACAGATGGGTTACAGGTGATCATACTAAGTAACAGATGGGTTACATGTGGGTCACATGTGATCATGGTGAATAGCAGATGGGTTACACCTGATCATGCTGAATAACAGATGGGCAACAGGTATTAATGCTGAATAACAGATGGGTTACAGGTGATCATGCTGAATAACAGATGGATTACACCTGATCTTGCTGAATAACAGATTGGTTACAGGTGTTCATGCTGAATAACAGATGGGTTACAGGTGATCATGGTGAACTATATATGGGCTAGAGGTGATCATGCTGAATAACAGATGGGTTACAGGTTATCATGGTGAACAGCAGATTGGATATGGGCAACAGGTGATCATGCTGAATAACAGATGGGTTACAGGTGATCATGCTGAATAACATATGGGTTACAGGTGATCATGCTGAATAACAGATGGGCAACAGGTGATCATGCTGAATAACAGATGGGCAACAGGTATTAATGCTGAATTACAGATGGGTTACAGGTGATCATGTTGAATAACAGGTGGGTTACAGGTGATCATGCTGAATAACAGATGGGTTACAGGTGATCATGCTGAATAACAGATGGGTTACAGGTGATCATGTTGAATAACAGATGGGTTACAAGTTATAATGCTGAATAACAGATGGGTTACTAGTGACCATGTTAAATAACAGATGGGTTACATATGATCATGCTGAATAGCAGATGGGTCACAGGTGATCATGCTGAATAACAGATGGTATACAGGTGATCATGCTGAATAACAGATCCGTTACAGGTGATCATGCTGAATAACAGATTGGATATGGGCAACAGGTGATCATGCTGAATAACATACGGGTTACAGGTGATCATGCTGAATAACAGATGGGTTACAGGTGATCATGCTGAATAACAGATGGGCAACAGGTGATCATGCCTAATAACAGATGGGCAACAGGTATTAATGCTGAATAACAGATGGGTTACAGGTGATCATGCTGAATAACAGATGGGTTACAGGTGATCATGCTGAATAACAGATGGGTTACAGGTGATCATGCTGAATAACAGATGGGTTACAGGTGATCATGCTGAGTAACAGATGGGTTACAGGTGATCATGTTGAATAACAGATGGGTTACAGGTGATCATGCTGAATAACAGATGGGTTACATGTGATCATGCTGAATAACAGATGGGTTACAGGTGATCATGCTGAATAACTGATGGGTTACAGGTGATCATGCTGAATAACAGATGGGTTACAGGTGATCATGCTGAATAACAGATGGTAAACAGGTGATCATGCTGAATAACAGATGGGTTACAGGTTATCATGTTAAATAACAGATCCGTTACAGGTGATCATGCTGAATAACAGATTGGATATGGGCAACAGGTGATCATGCTGAATAACATATGGGTTACAGGTGATCATGCTGAATAACAGATGGGTTACAGGTGATCATGCTGACTAACAGATGGGCAACAGGTGATCATGCCTAATAACAGATGGGCAACAGGTATTAATGCTGAATAACAGATGGGTTACAGGTGATCATGCTGAATAACAGATCGGTTACAGGTGATCATGCTGAATAACAGATGGGTTACAGGTGATCATGCTGAATAACAGATGGGCTACAGGTGATCATGCTGAATAACATATGGGTTACAGGTGATCATGCTGAATAACAGATGGGCAACAGGTGATCATGCTGAATAACAGATGGGCAACAGGTATTAATGCTGAATTACAGATGGGTTACAGGTGATCATGTTGAATAACAGGTGGGTTACAGGTGATCATGCTGAATAACAGATGGGTTACAGGTGATCATGTTGAATAACAGATGGGTTACAAGTGATAATGCTGAATAACAGATGGGTTACTAGTGATCATGTTAAATAACAGATGGGTTACATATGATCATGCTGAATAGCAGATGGGTCACAGGTGATCATGCTGAATAACAGATGGTATACAGGTGATCATGCTGAATAACAGATCCGTTACAGGTGATCATGCTGAATAACAGATTGGATATGGGCAACAGGTGATCATGCTGAATAACATCCGGGTTACAGGTGATCATGCTGAATAACAGATGGGTTACAGGTGATCATGCTGAATAACATACGGGTTACAGGTGATCATGCTGAATAACAGATGGGTTACAGGTTATCATGGTGAATAGCAGATTGGATATGGGCAACAGGTGATCATGCTGAATAACAGATGGGTTACAGGTGATCATGCTGAATAACATATGGGTTACAGGTGATCATGCTGAATAACAGATGGGCAACAGGTGATCATGCTGAATAACAGATGGGCAACAGGTATTAATGCTGAATTACAGATGGGTTACAGGTGATCATGTTGAATAACAGGTGGGTTACAGGTGATCATGCTGAATAACAGATGGGTTACAGGTGATCATGCTGAATAACAGATGGGTTACAGGTGATCATGTTGAATAACAGATGGGTTACAAGTTATAATGCTGAATAACAGATGGGTTACTAGTGATCATGTTAAATAACAGATGGGTTACATATGATCATGCTGAATAGCAGATGGGTCACAGGTGATCATGCTGAATAACAGATGGTATACAGGTGATCATGCTGAATAACAGATCCGTTACAGGTGATCATGCTGAATAACAGATTGGATATGGGCAACAGGTGATCATGCTGAATAACATACGGGTTACAGGTGATCATGCTGAATAACAGATGGGTTACAGGTGATCATGCTGAATAACAGATGGGCAACAGGTGATCATGCCTAATAACAGATGGGCAACGGGTATTAATGCTGAATAACAGATGGGTTACAGGTGATCATGCTGAATAACAGATGGGTTACAGGTGATCATGCTGAATAACAGATGGGTTACAGGTGATCATGCTGAATAACAGATGGGTTACAGGTGATCATGCTGAGTAACAGATGGGTTACAGGTGATCATGTTGAATAACAGATGGGTTACAGGTGATCATGCTGAATAACAGATGGGTTACATGTGATCATGCTGAATAACAGATGGGTTACAGGTGATCATGCTGAATAACAGATGGGTTACAGGTGATCATGCTGAATAACAGATGGGTTACAGGTGATCATGCTGAATAACAGATGGTAAACAGGTGATCATGCTGAATAACAGATGGGTTACAGGTTATCATGTTAAATAACAGATCCGTTACAGGTGATCATGCTGAATAACAGATTGGTTATGGGCAACAGGTGATCATGCTGAATAACAGATGGGTTACAGGTGATCATGCTGAATAACATATGGGTTACAGGTGATCATGCTGAATAACAGATGGGCAACAGGTGATCATGCTGAATAACAGATGGGCAACAGGTATTAATGCTGAATTACAGATGGGTTACAGGTGATCATGTTGAATAACAGGTGGGTTACAGGTGATCATGCTGAATAACAGATGGGTTACAGGTGATCATGTTGAATAACAGATGGGTTACAAGTGATAATGCTGAATAACAGATGGGTTACTAGCGATCATGTTAAATAACAGATGGGTTACATATGATCATGCTGAATAGCAGATGGGTCACAGGTGATCATGCTGAATAACAGATGGTATACAGGTGATCATGCTGAATAACAGATCCGTTACAGGTGATCATGCTGAATAACAGATTGGATATGGGCAACAGGTGATCATGCTGAATAACATACGGGTTACAGGTGATCATGCTGAATAACAGATGGGTTACAGGTGATCATGCTGAATAACAGATGGGCAACAGGTGATCATGCCTAATAACAGATGGGCAACAGGTATTAATGCTGAATAACAGATGGGTTACAGGTGATCATGCTGAATAACAGATCGGTTACAGGTGATCATGCTGAATAACAGATGGGTTACAGGTGATCATGCTGAATAACAGATGGGTTACAGGTGATCATGCTGAATAACATATGGGTTACAGGTGATCATGCTGAATAACAGATGGGCAACAGGTGATCATGCTGAATAACAGATGGGCAACAGGTATTAATGCTGAATTACAGATGGGTTACAGGTGATCATGTTGAATAACAGGTGGGTTACAGGTGATCATGCTGAATAACAGATGGGTTACAGGTGATCATGTTGAATAACAGATGGGTTACAAGTGATAATGCTGAATAACAGATGGGTTACTAGTGATCATGTTAAATAACAGATGGGTTACATATGATCATGCTGAATAGCAGATGGGTCACAGGTGATCATGCTGAATAACAGATGGTATACAGGTGATCATGCTGAATAACAGATCCGTTACAGGTGATCATGCTGAATAACAGATTGGATATGGGCAACAGGTGATCATGCTGAATAACATACGGGTTACAGGTGATCATGCTGAATAACAGATGGGTTACAGGTGATCATGCTGAATAACAGATGGGCAACAGGTGATCATGCCTAATAACAGATGGGCAACAGGTATTAATGCTGAATAACAGATGGGTTACAGGTGATCATGCTGAATAACAGATGGGTTACAGGTGATCATGCTGAATAACAGATGGGTTACAGGTGATCATGCTGAATAACAGATGGGTTACAGGTGATCATGCTGAGTAACAGATGGATTACAGGTGATCATGTTGAATAACAGATGGGTTACAGGTGATCATGCTGAATAACAGATGGGTTACATGTGATCATGCTGAATAACAGATGGGTTACAGGTGATCATGCTGAATAACAGATGGGTTACAGGTGATCATGCTGAATAACAGATGGGTTACAGGTGATCATGCTGAATAACAGATGGTAAACAGGTGATCATGCTGAATAACAGATGGGTTACAGGTTATCATGTTAAATAACAGATCCGTTACAGGTGATCATGCTGAATAACAGATTGGATATGGGCAACAGGTGATCATGCTGAATAACATATGGGTTACAGGTGATCATGCTGAATAACAGATGGGTTACAGGTGATCATGCTGACTAACAGATGGGCAACAGGTGATCATGCCTAATAACAGATGGGCAACAGGTATTAATGCTGAATAACAGATGGGTTACAGGTGATCATGCTGAATAACAGATCGGTTACAGGTGATCATGCTGAATAACAGATGGGTTACAGGTGATCATGCTGAATAACAGATGGGTTACAGGTGATCATGCTGAATAACAGATGGGTTACAGGTGATCATGTTGAATAACAGATGGGTTACAAGTGATAATGCTGAATTACAGATGGGTTACACGTGATCTTGCTGAATAACAGATTGGTTACAGGTGTTCATGCTGAATAACAGATGGGTTACAGGTGATCATTGTGAACTACATATGGGCTAGAGGTGATCATGCTGAATAACAGATGGGTTACAGGTTATCATGGTGAATAGCAGATTGGATATGGGCAACAGGTGATCATGCTGAATAACAGATGGGTTACAGGTGATCATGCTGAATAACAGATGGGCAACAGGTATTAATGCTGAATTACAGATGGGTTACAGGTGATCATGTTGAATAACAGGTGGGTTACAGGTGATCATGCTGAATAACAGATGGGTTACAGGTGATCATGCTGAATAACAAATGGGTTACAGGTGATCATGTTGAATAACAGATGGGTTACAAGTGATAATGCTGAATAACAGATGGGTTACTAGTGATCATGTTAAATAACAGATGGGTTACATATGATCATGATGAATAGCAGATGGGTCACAGGTGATCATGCTGAATAACAGATGGTATACAGGTGATCATGCTGAATTACAGATCCGTTACAGGTGATCATGCTGAATAACAGATTGGATATGGGCAACAGGTGATCATGCTGAATAACATACGGGTTACAGGTGATCATGCTGAATAACAGATGGGTTACAGGTGATCATGCTGAATAACAGATGGGCAACAGGTGATCATGCCTAATAACAGATGGGCAACAGGTATTAATGCTGAATAACAGATGGGTTACAGGTGATCATGCTGAATAACAGATGGGTTACAGGTGATCATGCTGAATAACAGATGGGTTACAGGTGATCATGCTGAATAACAGATGGGTTACAGGTGATCATGCTGAGTAACAGATGGGTTACAGGTGATCATGTTGAATAACAGATGGGTTACAGGTGATCATGCTGAATAACAGATGGGTTACATCTGATCATGCTGAATAACAGATGGGTTACAGGTGATCATGCTGAATAACAGATGGGTTACAGGTGATCATGCTGAATAACAGATGGGTTACAGGTGATCATGCTGAATAACAGATGGTAAACAGGTGATCATGCTGAATAACAGATGGGTTACAGGTTATCATGTTAAATAACAGATCCGTTACAGGTGATCATGCTGAATAACAGATTGGATATGGGCAACAGGTGATCATGCTGAATAACATATGGGTTACAGGTGATCATGCTGAATAACATATGGGTTACAGGTGATCATGGTGAATAACAGATGGGTTACAGGTGATCATGCTGAATAACATATGGGTTACAGGTGATCATGCTGAATAACAGATGGGTTACAGGTGATCATGCTGACTAACAGATGGGCAACAGGTGATCATGCCTAATAACAGATGGGCAACAGGTATTAATGCTGAATAACAGATGGGTTACAGGTGATCATGCTGAATAACAGATCGGTTACAGGTGATCATGCTGAATAACAGATGGGTTACAGGTGATCATGCTGAATAACAGATGGGTTACAGGTGATCATGCTGAATAACAGATGGGTTACAGGTGATCATGTTGAATAACAGATGGGTTACAAGTGATAATGCTGAATTACAGATGGGTTACACGTGATCTTGCTGAATAACAGATTGGTTACAGGTGTTCATGCTGAATAACAGATGGGTTACAGGTGATCATTGTGAACTACATATGGGCTAGAGGTGATCATGCTGAATAACAGATGGGTTAAAGGTTATCATGGTGAATAGCAGATTGGATATGGGCAACAGGTGATCATGCTGAATAACAGATGGGTTACAGGTGATAATGGTGAATAACAGATGGGTTACAGGTGATCATGCTGAATAACAGATGGGCAACAGGTGATCATGCTGAATAATAGAATGGGCAAAAGGTATTAATGCTGAATTACAGATGGGTTACAGGTGATCATGCTGAATTACAGATGGGTTACATGTGATCTTGTTTAATAACAGATGGGTTACAGGTGATCATGCTGAATAACAGATGGGTTACATATGATCATGCTGAATAACAGATGGGTTACAGGTGATCATGCTGAATAACAGATTGTATACAGGTGATCATGTTGAATAACAAATCCGTTACAGGTGATCATGCTGAATAACAGATTGGATATGGGCAACAGGTGATCATGCTGAATAACATATGGGTTACAGGTAATCATGGTGAACTACAGATGGGCTAGAGGTGATCATGCTGAATAACAGATGGGTTACAGGTTATCATGGTGAATAGCAGATTGGATATGGGCAACAGGTGATCATGCTGAATAACAGATGGGTTACAGGTGATCGTGCTGAATAACAGATGGGTTACAGGTGATCATGCTGAATAACAGATGGGTTACAGGTGATCATGCTGAATAACAGATGAGTTGCAGGTGATCATGGTGAAAAACAGATGGGTTACAGGTGATCATGCTGAATAACAGATAGGTTGCAGGTTATCATGCTGAATAACAGATGGGTTACAGGTGATCATGCTGAATAACAGATGGGTTACAGGTGATCATGCTGAATAACAGATAGGTTACAGGTGATCATGCTGAATAACAGATGGGTTACAGGTTATCATGGTGAATAACAGTTGGGTTACAGGTGATCATGGAGAAGAACAGATAGGTTACAGGTGATAATGCTGAATAACAGATGGGTTACAGGTGATCATGGTGAACAACAGATGGTAAACAGGTGATCATGCTGAATAACAAATGGGTTACTGGTGATCATGCTGAGAAACAAATGGGTTACAGGCGACCATTGTGAATAACATATTTTATATGGGTTACTGGTGATCATGCTGAATAACAGATGGGTAACAGGGGATCATGGTAAATAACTGACAGGTTAAAGGTGATCATGCAGAATAATAGATGGGTTACAGGTTATCATGGTGAATAACAGATGGGTTACAGGTTATCATGGTGAATAACAGATGGTAAACTGGTGATCATGCTGAATAACAGATTGGTAACAGGTGATCATGGTGAATAATTGATGGGTTACAGGTGATCATTTTGAACAACAGATTGGATATGGGTTACATGTGATCATGGTGAATCACAGATGGGGAACAGGTGATCATGCTGAATAACAGATGGGTTACAGGTGATCATGCTGAATAACAGATGGGTTACAGGTGATCATTCTGAATAACAGATGGGTTACAGGTGATCATGCTGAATAAACAGATTTGTTACAGGTGATCATGCTGAATAACAGATGGACTACAGGTGATCATACTGCATAACAGATGGGTTACATGTGATCATGCTGAATAACAGATGTGTTACAGGTGATCATGCTGAAAAACTCTTGGACTACAAGTGATCATGCTGAATAACAGATGGGTTACAGGTGATCATGCTGAATAACAGATGGGTTACAGTTGATCATGCTGAGCAACAGACGGGTTACAGGTGATCATGCTGAGTAACAGATAGGTTACAGGTAAACATGCTGAATAACAGATAGGTTACAGGTGATCATGCTGAAAAACAGATCCGTTACAGGTGATCATGCTGAATAACAGATGGGTTACAGGTGATCATGCTGAAAAACTCTTGGACTACAAGTGATCATGCTGAATAACAGATAGGTTACAGGTGATCATGCTGAATTAAAGATCCGTTACAGGTGGTCATGCTGAATGAGAGATGGGTTACAGGTGATCATGGTGAATTACAGATGGGTTACATGTGGGTTGCATGTCATCATGGTGAATAGCAGATTTGATATGGGCAACAGGTGATAATGGTGATTTACAGATGGGCTACAGGTGATCATGCTGAATAACAGATGGGTTACAAGTTATCATGGTGAATAACAGATGGTAAATAGGTGATTATGCCGAATAACAGATGGGTTACATGTGATCATGCTGAAAAACTGATGGGTTACAGGTGATAATGCTGAATAACAGATGGGTTAGAGGTGATCATGCTGAGTAACAGATGGGTTACAGGTGATCATGCTGAATAACAGATGGGTTACAGGTGATCATGCTGAATAATAGATGGTAAACAGGTGATCATACTGAATAACAGATGGGTTACAGGTGATCATGGCGAGTAACAGATTGGTTACATGTGATCATGCTGAATAACAGATGGGTTACAGGTGATCATGCTGAATAACAGATGGTAAACAGGTGATCATACTGAATAACATATGGGTTACAGGTGATCATGCCAAGTAACAGATGGGTTACATGTGATCATGCTGAATAACAGATGGGTTACAGGTGATCATGGTGAATAACAGATGGGTTACAGGTGATCATGCTGAATAACAGATGGGTTACAGGTTATCATGCTGAATAACAGATGGGTTACAGGTGATCATGCCGAGTAACATATGGGTTACATGTGATCATGCTGAATAACAGATGGGTTACAGGTGATCATGCTGAATAACAGATGGGCAACAGGTGATCATGCTGAATAATAGAATGGGCAAAAGGTATTAATGCTGAATTACAGATGGGTTACAGGTGATCATGCTGAATTACAGATGGGTTACATGTGATCTTGTTTAATAACAGATGGGTTACAGGTGATCATGCTGAATAACAGATGGGTTACATATGATCATGCTGAATAACAGATGGGTTACAGGTGATCATGCTGAATAACAGATTGTATACAGGTGATCATGCTGAATAGCAGATGGGTCACAGGTGATCATGTTGAATAACAAATCCGTTACAGGTGATCATGCTGAATAACAGATTGGATATGGGCAACAGGTGTTCATGCTGAATAACATATGGGTTACAGGTGATCATGGTGAACTACAGATGGGCTAGAGGTGATCATGCTGAATAACAGATGGGTTACAGGTTATCATGGTGAATAGCAGATTGGATATGGGCAACAGGTGATCATGCTGAATAACAGATGGGTTACAGGTGATCGTGCTGAATAACAGATGGGTTACAGGTGATCATGCTGAATAACAGATGGGTTACAGGTGATCATGCTGAATAACAGATGAGTTACAGGTGATCATGGTGAAAAACAGATGGGTTACAGGTGATCATGCTGAATAACAGATAGGTTGCAGGTTATCATGCTGAATAACAGATGGGTTACAGGTGATCATGCTGAATAACAGATGGGTTACAGGTGATCATGCAGAATAACAGATAGGTTACAGGTGATCATGCTGAATAACAGATGGGTTACAGGTTATCATGGTGAATAACAGTTGGGTTACAGGTGATCATGGAGAAGAACAGATAGGTTACAGGTGATCATGCTGAATAACAGATGGGTTACAGGTGATCATGGTGAATAACAGATGGGTTACAGGTGATCATGCTGAATAACAGATGGGCAACAGGTGATCATGCTGAATAACAGATGGGCAACAGGTGATCATGCTGAATAACAGATGGGTTACAGGTGATAATGCTGAATAACAGATGGGTTACAGGTGATCATGGTGAATAACAGATGGTAAACAGGTGATCATGCTGAATAACAGATGGGTTACTGGTGATCATGCTGAGAAACAAATGGGTTACAGGCGACCATTGTGAATAACATATTTTATATGGGTTACTGGTGATCATGCTGAATAACAGATGGGTAACAGGGGATCATGGTAAATAACTGACAGGTTAAAGGTGATCATGCAGAATAATAGATGGGTTACAGGTTATCATGGTGAATAACAGATGGGTTACAGGTTATCATGGTGAATAACAGATGGTAAACTGGTGATCATGCTGAATAACAGATTGGTAACAGGTGATCATGGTGAATAATTGATGGGTTACAGGTGATCATTTTGAACAACAGGTTGGATATGGGTTACATGTGATCATGGTGAATAACAGATGGGGAACAGGTGATCATGCTGAATAACAGATGGGTTACAGGTGATCATGGTGAATAACAGATGGGTTACAGGTGATCATGCTGAATAACAGATGGGCAACAGGTGATCATGCTGAATAACAGATGGGCAACAGGTGATCATGCTGAATAACAGATGGGTTACAGGTGATAATGCTGAATAACAGATGGGTTACAGGTGATCATGGTGAATAACAGATGGTAAACAGGTGATCATGCTGAATAACAGATGGGTTACTGGTGATCATGCTGAGAAACAAATGGGTTACAGGCGACCATTGTGAATAACATATTTTATATGGGTTACTGGTGATCTTGCTGAATAACAGATGGGTAACAGGGGATCATGGTAAATAACTGACAGGTTAAAGGTGATCATGCAGAATAATAGATGGGTTACAGGTTATCATGGTGAACAACAGATGGGTTACAGGTTATCATGGTGAATAACAGATGGTAAACTGGTGATCATGCTGAATAACAGATTGGTAACAGGTGATCATGGTGAATAATTGATGGGTTACAGGTGATCATTTTGAACAACAGATTGGATATGGGTTACATGTGATCATGGTGAATAACAGATGGGGAACAGGTGATCATGCTGAATAACAGATGGGTTACAGGTGATCATGCTGAATAACAGATGGGTTACAGGTGATCATTCTGAATAACAGATGGGTTACAGGTGATCATGCTGAATAACAGATTTGTTACAGGTGATCATGCTGAATAACAGATGGACTACAGGTGATCATACTGTATAACAGATGGGTTACATGTGATCATGCTGAATAAGAGATGTGTTACAGGTGATCATGCTGAAAAACTCTTGGACTACAAGTGATCATGCTGAATAACAGATGGGTTACAGGTGATCATGCTGAATAACAGATGGGTTACAGTTGATCATGCTGAGCAACAGACGGGTTACAGGTGATCATAATGAGTAACAGATAGGTTACAGGTAAACATGCTGAATAACAGATAGGATACAGGTGATCATGCTGAAAAACAGATCCGTTACAGGTGATCATGCTGAATAACAGATGGGTTACAGGTGATCATGCTGAAAAACTCTTGGACTACAAGTGATCATGCTGAATAACAGATAGGTTACAGGTGATCATGCTGAATTACAGATCCGTTACAGGTGGTCATGCTGAATGAGAGATGGGTTACAGGTGATCATGGTGAATTACAGATGGGTTACATGTGGGTTACATGTCATCATGGTGAATAGCAGATTTGTTATGGGCAACAGGTGATAATGGTGAATTACAGATGGGCTACAGGTGATCATGCTGAATAACAGATAGTTTACAAGTTATCATGGTGAATAACAGATGGTAAATAGGTGATTATGCCGAATAACAGATGGGTTACATGTGATCATGCTGGAAAACTGATGGGTTACAGGTGATAATGCTGAATAACAGATGGGTTAGAGGTGATCATGCTGAGTAACAGATGGGTTACAGGTGATCATGCTGAATAACAGATGGGTTACAGGTGATCATGCTGAATAATAGATGGTAAACAGGTGATCATACTGAATAACAGATGGGTTACAGGTGATCATGGCGAGTAACAGATTGGTTACATGTGATCATGCTGAATAACAGATGGGTTACAGGTGATCATGCTGAATAACAGATGGTAAACAGGTGATCATACTGAATAACATATGGGTTATAGGTGATCAAGCCAAGTAACAGATGGGTTACATGTGATCGAGCTGAATAACAGATGGGTTACAGGTGATCATGGTGAATAACAGATGGGTTACAGGTGATCATGCTGAATAACAGATGGGTTACAGGTTATCATGCTGAATAACAGATGGGTTACAGGTGATCATGCCGAGTAACATATGGGTTACATGTGATCATGCTGAATAACAGATGGGTTACAGGTTATCATGATGAATAACAGATGGGTTACAGGTGATCATACCGAATAACAGATGGTTTACAGTTTATCATGCCGAGTAACAGATGGGTCACATGTGATCATGCTGAATAACAGATGGGTTACAGGTGATCATGGTGAATAACAGATGGGTTACAGGTGATCATGTTGGGTAAAAGATGGGTTACAGGTGATCATGCTGAATAACAGATGGGTTACAGGTGATCATGTTGGGTAAAAGATGGGTTACAGGTGATCATGCTGAATAACAGATGGGTTACAGGTGATCATGCTGAATAACAGATGGGTTACAGGTGATCATGCTGAATATCAGATGGGTTACAGGTGATCATGCTGAATAACACATGGGTTAAAGGTGATCATGGTGAATAACAGATGGGTTACAGGTGATCATGCTGAATAACAGATGGGTTACAGGTGATCATGCTGAATAACAGATGGGTTACAGGTGATCATGCTGAATAACAGATGGGTTACAGGTGATCATGGTGAATAACAGATGGGTAACAGGTGATCATGCTGAATAACACATAGGTTACATGTGATCATGGTGAATAACAGATGGGTTACAGGTGATCACGCTGAATAACAGATTGGTTACTGGTGATCATGCTGAATAACAGATGGGTTACAGGTGATCATGGTGAATAGCAGATTGGTTACAGGTGATCATGCTGAATTACAGATGGGTTACAGGTGATCATGGTGAATAACAGATGTGTTACAGGTGATCATGGTGAATAACAGATTGGTTACAGGTGATCATGCTGAATAACAGATTGGTTACAGGTGATCGTGCTGAATAACAGATGGGTTACAGGGGATCATGCTGAATAACAGATTGGTTACAGGTGATCATGCGGAATAACAGATGGGTTACAAGTGATCATGCTGAATAACAGATGGGTTACAGGTGATCATGCTGAATAACAGATGGGTTACAGGTGATCATGGTGAATAACAGATTGGTTACAGGTGATCATGCTGAATAACAGATGGTAAACAGGTGATCATACTGAATAACAGATGGGTTACAGGTAATCATGCTGAATAACAGATGGTAAACAGGTGATCATACTGAATAACAGATGGGTTACAGGTGATCATGCTGAGTAACAGCTGGGTTACATGTGTTCATGCTGAATAACAGATGGGTTACAGGTGATCATGGTGAATAACAGATGGGTTACAGGTGATCATGCTGAATAACAGATGGGTTACAGGTGATCATGGTGAATAACAGATGGGTTACAGGTGATCATGCCGAGTAACAGATGGGTTACATGTGATCATGCTGAATAACAGATGGGTTACAGGTGATCATGCTGAATAACAGATGGTAAACAGGTGATAATACTGAATAACAGGTGGGTTACAGGTAATCATGCCGAGTAACAGATGGGTTACATGTGATCATGCTGAATAACAGATGGGTTACAGGTGATCATGGTGAATAACAGATGGGTTACAGGTGATCATGCTGAATATCAGAGGGGTTACAGGTGATCATGCTGAAAAACAGATGGGCTACAGGTGATCATGCTGAAGAACTGATGGGTTACAGGTGATCATGCTGAATAACTGATGGGTTACAGGTGATCATGCTGAATAGCAGATGGGTCACAGGTGATCATGCTGAATAACAGAGGGGTTACAGGTGATCGTGCTGAATAACAGAGGGGTTACAGGCGATCATGCTGAATAACAAATGGGTTACAGGTGATCATGCTGAATAACAGATGGGTTACAGGTGATCATGCTGAATAACAGATGGGTTACAGGTGATCATGTTAAATGATAGATGGGCTACAGGTGGTCATGCTAAGTAAAATGTGGGTTACAGGGGATCATGCCGAATAACAGATGGGTTACAGGTGATCATGTTGAATAACAGATGGGTTACAGATGATCATGCTGAATAACAGATGGGTTACAGGTGATCATGGTGAATAACAGATGGGTTACAGGTGATAATGCTGAATAACAGATGGGTTAGAGGTGATCATGCTGAGTAACAGATGGGTTACAGATGATCATGCTGAATAACAGATGGGTTACAGGTGATCATGCTGAATAATAGATGGTAAACAGGTGATCATACTGAATAACAGATGGGTTACAGATGATCATGGCGAGTAACAGATTGGTTACATGTGATCATGCTGAATAACAGATGGGTTACAGGTGATCATGCTGAATAACAGATGGTAAACAGGTGATCATACTGAATAACATATGGGTTACAGGTGATCATGCCAAGTAACAGATGGGTTACATGTGATCATGCTGAATAACAGATGGGTTACAGGTGATCATGGTGAATAACAGATGGGTTACAGGTGATCATGCTGAATAACAGATGGGTTACAGGTGATCATGCTGAATAACAGATGGGTTACAGGTGATCATGCCGAGTAACATATGGGTTACATGTGATCATGCTGAATAATAGATGGGTTACAGGTGATCATGATGAATAACAGATGGGTTACAGGTGATCATACCGAATAACAGATGGTTTACAGTTTATCATGCCGAGTAACAGATGGGTTACATGTGATCATGCTGAATAACAGATGGGTTACAGGTGATCATGGTGAATAACAGATGGGTTGCAGGTGATCATGTTGGGTAAAAGATGGGTTACAGGTGATCATGCTGAATAACAGATGGGTTACAGGTGATCATGTTGGGTAAAAGATGGGTTACAGGTGATCATGCTGAATAACAGATGGGTTACAGGTGACCATGGTGAATAACAGATTGGTTACAGGTGATCATGCTGAATAAAAGATGGGTTACAGGTGATCATGCTGAATAAAAGATGGGTTACAGGTGATCATGCTGAATAACAGATGGGTTACAGGTGAACATGGTGAATAACAGAGTGGTTACAGGTGATCATGCTGAATAAAAGATGGGTTACAGGTGATCATGCTGAATAACAGATGGGTTACAGGTGATCATGGTGAATAACAGATGGGTTACAGGTGATCATGCTGAATAACAGATAGGTTACATGTGATCATGGTGAATAACCGATGGGTTACAGGTGATCATGCTGAATAACAGATAGGTTACAGGTGATCATGCTGAATAACAGATGGGTTACAGGTGATCATGGTGAATAACAGATGGGTTACAGGTGATCATGCTGAATAACACATGGGTTACAGGTGATCATGGTGAATATCAGATGGGTTACAGGTGATCATGCTGAATAACACATGGGTTACAGGTGATCATGGTGAATAACAGATGGGTTACAGGTGATCATGCTGAATAACAGATGGGTTACAGGTGATCATGCTGAATAACAGATGGGTTACAGATGATCATGCTGAATAACAGATGGGTTACAGGTGATCATGGTGAATAACAGATGGGTTACAGGTGATCATGCCGAATAACACATAGGTTACATGTGATCATGGCGAATAACAGATGGGTTACAGGTGATCACGCTGAATAACAGATTGGTTACTGGTGATCATGCTGAATAACAGATGGGTTACAGGTGATCATGCTGAATAACAGATGGGTTACAGGGGATCATGCTGAATAACAGATTGGTTACAGGTGATCATGCTGAACAACAGATTGGTTACAGGTGATCATGCTGAACAACAGATTGGTTACAGGTGATCATGTTGGGTAAAAGATGGGTTACAGGTGATCATGCTGAATAACAGATGGGTTACAGGTGATCATGCTGAATAACAGATGGGTTACAGGTGATCATGCTGAATAACAGATGGGTTACAGGTGATCATGGTGAATAACAGATTGGTTACAGGTGATCATGCTGAATAACATATGGGTTACAGGTGATCATGCTGAATAACAGATGGGTTACAGGTGATCATGGTGAATAACAGATTGGTTACAGGTGATCATGGTGAATAACAGATTGGTTACAGGTGATCATGTTGGGTAAAAGATGGGTTACAGGTGATCATGCTGAATAACAGATGGGTTATAGGTGATCATGGTGAATAACAGATTGGTTACAGGTGATCATGCTGAATAACAGATGGGTTACAGGTGATCGTGGTGAATAACAGATTGGTTACAGGTGATCATGGTGAATAACAGATTGGTTACAGGTGATCGTGTTGGGTAAAAGATGGGTTACAGGTGATCATGGTGAATAACAGATTGGTTACAGGTGATCATGGTGAATAACAGATTGGTTACAGGTGATCATGTTGGGTAAAAGATGGGTTACAGGTGATCATGGTGAATAACAGATGGGTTACAGGTGATCATGCTGAATAACAGATGGGTTACAGTTGATCATGGTGAATAACAGATTGGTTACAGGTGATCATGTTGGGTAAAAGATGGGTTACAGGTGATCATGCCGAATAACAGATGGGTTACAGGTGTTCATGTTGGGTAAAAGATGGGTTACAGGTGATCATGCTGAATAACAGATGGGTTACAGGTGATCATGTTGGGTAAAAGATGGGTTACAGGTGATCATGGTGAATAACAGATTGGTTACAGGTGATCATGGTGAATAACAGATGGTAAACAGGTGATCATACTGAATAACAGATGGGTTACAGGTGATCATGCCGAGTAACAGATGGGTTACATGTGATCATGCTGAGTAACAGATGGGTTACATGTGATCATGCTGAATAACAGATGGGTTACAGGTCATCATGCTGAATAACAGATGGTAAACAGGTGATCATACTGAATAACAGATGGGTTACAGGTGATTATGCCGAGTAACAGATGGGTTACAGTTGATCATGCTGAATAACAGATGGGTTACAGGTGATCATGCTGAATAACAGATGGTAAACAGGTGATCATGCCGAATAACAGATGGGTTAAAGGTGATAATGCTGAATAACAGATGTGTTAGAGGTGATCATGTTGAAAAACAGATGGGTTACATATGCTCATGCTGAATAGCAGATGGGTCACAGGTGATCATGCCGAATAACAGATGGGTTACAAGTGATAATGCTGAATAACAGATAGGTTACAGGTGATCATGCTGAATAGCAGATGGGTCACAGGTGATCATGCTGAATAGCAGATGGGTTACAGGTGATCATGGTGAATAACCTTTGGGTTACAGGTGATCATGCTGAATAACAGATAGGTTACAGGTGATCATGCTGAATAACAGATAGGTTACAGGTGATCATGCTGAATAACAGATGGGTTACAGGTGATCATGGTGAATAACAGATGGGTTACAGGTGATCATGGTGAATAACAGATGGTAAACAGGTGATCATGCTGAATAACAGATGGGTTACAGGTGATCATGGTGAATAACAGATGGGTTACAGGTTATCATGGTGAATAACAGATGGTAAACTGGCGATCATGCTGAATAACAGATAGGTAACAGGTGATCATATTGAATAACAGATGGGTTACATGTGATCATGCTGAATAACAGATGGGTTACAGGTGATCATGCTGAATAACAGATGGGTTACAGGTGATCATGGTGGATAGCAGATGGGTTACAGGTTATCATGGTGAATAACAGATGGTAAACAGGCGATCATGCTGAATAACAGATGGGTTACAGGTGATCATGAAGAGTAACATATCGGTTACAGGTGATCATGCTGAATAACAGATGGGTTACAGGTGATCATGCTGAATAACAGATGGTAACCAGGTGATCATGCCGAATAACAGATGGGCTAATGGTGATCATGCTGAATAACAGATGTGTTACAGGTGATCATGCAGAATAACAGATGGGTTACAGGTGATCATGTTGAATAACAGATGGGTTACAGGTGATCATGGTGAATAACAGATGGGTTACAGGTGACCATGGTGAATAACAGATGGGTTACAGGTGATAATGCTGAATAACAGATGGGTTACAGGTGATCACGTTGAATAACAGATGGGTTACATATGATCATGCTGAATAGCAGATGGGTCACAGGTGATCATGCTGAATAACAGATAGGTTACAGGTGATCATGTTGAATAACAGATGAGTTACATATGATCATGCTGAGTAACAGATGGGTTACAGGTGATCATGCTGAATAACAGATGGGTTACAGGTGATCCTGCGGAATATCAGATGGGCTACAGGTGATCATGCTGAGTAACAGATGGGTTACAGGTGATCTTGCAGAATAACAGATGGGTTACAGGTGATCATGCTGAGTAACAGATGGGTTACAGGTGATCATGCTGAACAACAGATTGGTTACAGGTGATCATGCTGAACAACAGATTGGTTACAGGTGATCATGTTGGGTAAAAGATGGGTTACAGGTGATCATGCTGAATAACAGATGGGTTACAGGTGATCATGCTGAATAACAGATGGGTTACAGGTGATCATGCTGAATAACAGATGGGTTACAGGTGATCATGGTGAATAACAGATTGGTTACAGGTGATCATGCTGAATAACATATGGGTTACAGGTGATCATGCTGAATAACAGATGGGTTACAGGTGATCATGGTGAATAACAGATTGGTTACAGGTGATCATGGTGAATAACAGATTGGTTACAGGTGATCATGTTGGGTAAAAGATGGGTTACAGGTGATCATGCTGAATAACAGATGGGTTATAGGTGATCATGGTGAATAACAGATTGGTTACAGGTGATCATGCTGAATAACAGATGGGTTACAGGTGATCGTGGTGAATAACAGATTGGTTACAGGTGATCATGGTGAATAACAGATTGGTTACAGGTGATCGTGTTGGGTAAAAGATGGGTTACAGGTGATCATGGTGAATAACAGATTGGTTACAGGTGATCATGGTGAATAACAGATTGGTTACAGGTGATCATGTTGGGTAAAAGATGGGTTACAGGTGATCATGGTGAATAACAGATGGGTTACAGGTGATCATGCTGAATAACAGATGGGTTACAGTTGATCATGGTGAATAACAGATTGGTTACAGGTGATCATGTTGGGTAAAAGATGGCTTACAGGTGATCATGCCGAATAACAGATGGGTTACAGGTGATCATGTTGGGTAAAAGATGGGTTACAGGTGATCATGCTGAATAACAGATGGGTTACAGGTGATCATGTTGGGTAAAAGATGGGTTACAGGTGATCATGGTGAATAACAGATTGGTTACAGGTGATCATGGTGAATAACAGATGGTAAACAGGTGATCATACTGAATAACAGATGGGTTACATGTGATCATGCTGAGTAACAGATGGGTTACATGTGATCATGCTGAATAACAGATGGGTTACAGGTCATCATGCTGAATAACAGATGGTAAACAGGTGATCATACTGAATAACAGATGGGTTACAGGTGATTATGCCGAGTAACAGATGGGTTACAGTTGATCATGCTGAATAACAGATGGGTTACAGGTGATCATGCTGAATAACAGATGGTAAACAGGTGATCATGCCGAATAACAGATGGGTTAAAGGTGATAATGCTGAATAACAGATGTGTTAGAGGTGATCATGTTGAAAAACAGATGGGTTACATATGCTCATGCTGAATAGCAGATGGGTTACAGGTGATCATGGTGAATAACCTTTGGGTTACAGGTGATCATGCTGAATAACAGATAGGTTACAGGTGATCATGCTGAATAACAGATAGGTTACAGGTGATCATGCTGAATAACAGATGGGTTACAGGTGATCATGGTGAATAACAGATGGGTTACAGGTGATCATGGTGAATAACAGATGGTAAACAGGTGATCATGCTGAATAACAGATGGGTTACAGGTGATCATGGTGAATAACAGATGGGTTACAGGTTATCATGGTGAATAACAGATGGTAAACTGGCGATCATGCTGAATAACAGATAGGTAACAGGTGATCATATTGAATAACAGATGGGTTACATGTGATCATGCTGAATAACAGATGGGTTACAGGTGATCATGCTGAATAACAGATGGGTTACAGGTGATCATGGTGGATAGCAGATGGGTTACAGGTTATCATGGTGAATAACAGATGGTAAACAGGCGATCATGCTGAATAACAGATGGGTTACAGGTGATCATGAAGAGTAACATATCGGTTACAGGTGATCATGCTGAATAACAGATGGGTTACAGGTGATCATGCTGAATAACAGATGGTAACCAGGTGATCATGCCGAATAACAGATGGGTTAATGGTGATCATGCTGAATAACAGATGTGTTACAGGTGATCATGCAGAATAACAGATGGGTTACAGGTGATCATGTTGAATAACAGATGGGTTACAGGTGATCATGGTGAATAACAGATGGGTTACAGGTGACCATGGTGAATAACAGATGGGTTACAGGTGATAATGCTGAATAACAGATGGGTTACAGGTGATCACGTTGAATAACAGATGGGTTACATATGATCATGCTGAATAGCAGATGGGTCACAGGTGATCATGCTGAATAACAGATAGGTTACAGGTGATCATGTTGAATAACAGATGAGTTACATATGATCATGCTGAGTAACAGATGGGTTACAGGTGATCATGCTGAATAACAGATGGGTTACAGGTGATCCTGCGGAATATCAGATGGGCTACAGGTGATCATGCTGAGTAACAGATGGGTTACAGGTGATCTTGCAGAATAACAGATGGGTTACAGGTGATCATGCTGAGTAACAGATGGGTTACAGGTGATCATGCTGAACAACAGATTGGTTACAGGTGATCATGCTGAACAACAGATTGGTTACAGGTGATCATGTTGGGTAAAAGATGGGTTACAGGTGATCATGCTGAATAACAGATGGGTTACAGGTGATCATGCTGAATAACAGATGGGTTACAGGTGATCATGCTGAATAACAGATGGGTTACAGGTGATCATGGTGAATAACAGATTGGTTACAGGTGATCATGCTGAATAACATATGGGTTACAGGTGATCATGCTGAATAACAGATGGGTTACAGGTGATCATGGTGAATAACAGATTGGTTACAGGTGATCATGGTGAATAACAGATTGGTTACAGGTGATCATGTTGGGTAAAAGATGGGTTACAGGTGATCATGCTGAATAACAGATGGGTTATAGGTGATCATGGTGAATAACAGATTGGTTACAGGTGATCATGCTGAATAACAGATGGGTTACAGGTGATCGTGGTGAATAACAGATTGGTTACAGGTGATCATGGTGAATAACAGATTGGTTACAGGTGATCGTGTTGGGTAAAAGATGGGTTACAGGTGATCATGGTGAATAACAGATTGGTTACAGGTGATCATGGTGAATAACAGATTGGTTACAGGTGATCATGTTGGGTAAAAGATGGGTTACAGGTGATCATGGTGAATAACAGATGGGTTACAGGTGATCATGCTGAATAACAGATGGGTTACAGTTGATCATGGTGAATAACAGATTGGTTACAGGTGATCATGTTGGGTAAAAGATGGCTTACAGGTGATCATGCCGAATAACAGATGGGTTACAGGTGATCATGTTGGGTAAAAGATGGGTTACAGGTGATCATGCTGAATAACAGATGGGTTACAGGTGATCATGTTGGGTAAAAGATGGGTTACAGGTGATCATGGTGAATAACAGATTGGTTACAGGTGATCATGGTGAATAACAGATGGTAAACAGGTGATCATACTGAATAACAGATGGGTTACATGTGATCATGCTGAGTAACAGATGGGTTACATGTGATCATGCTGAATAACAGATGGGTTACAGGTCATCATGCTGAATAACAGATGGTAAACAGGTGATCATACTGAATAACAGATGGGTTACAGGTGATTATGCCGAGTAACAGATGGGTTACAGTTGATCATGCTGAATAACAGATGGGTTACAGGTGATCATGCTGAATAACAGATGGTAAACAGGTGATCATGCCGAATAACAGATGGGTTAAAGGTGATAATGCTGAATAACAGATGTGTTAGAGGTGATCATGTTGAAAAACAGATGGGTTACATATGCTCATGCTGAATAGCAGATGGGTCACAGGTGATCATGCCGAATAACAGATGGGTTACAAGTGATAATGCTGCATAACAGATAGGTTACAGGTGATCATGCTGAATAGCAGATGGGTCACAGGTGATCATGCTGAATAGCAGATGGGTTACAGGTGATCATGGTGAATAACCTTTGGGTTACAGGTGATCATGCTGAATAACAGATGGGTTACAGGTGATCATGGTGAATAACAGATGGGTTACAGGTGATCATGGTGAATAACAGATGGTAAACAGGTGATCATGCTGAATAACAGATGGGTTACAGGTGATCATGGTGAATAACAGATGGGTTACAGGTTATCATGGTGAATAACAGATGGTAAACTGGCGATCATGCTGAATAACAGATAGGTAACAGGTGATCATATTGAATAACAGATGGGTTACATGTGATCATGCTGAATAACAGATGGGTTACAGGTGATCATGCTGAATAACAGATGGGTTACAGGTGATCATGGTGGATAGCAGATGGGTTACAGGTAAAAGATTACAGTAAAAGATGGGTTACAGGTGATCATGGTGAATAACAGATTGGTTACAGGTGATCATGGTGAATAACAGATTGGTTACAGGTGATCATGTTGGGTAAAAGATGGGTTACAGGTGATCATGGTGAATAACAGATGGGTTACAGGTGATCATGCTGAATAACAGATGGGTTACAGTTGATCATGGTGAATAACAGATTGGTTACAGGTGATCATGTTGGGTAAAAGATGGGTTACAGGTGATCATGCCGAATAACAGATGGGTTACAGGTGATCATGTTGGGTAAAAGATGGGTTACAGGTGATCATGCTGAATAACAGATGGGTTACAGGTGATCATGTTGGGTAAAAGATGGGTTACAGGTGATCATGGTGAATAACAGATTGGTTACAGGTGATCATGGTGAATAACAGATGGTAAACAGGTGATCATGCCGAGTAACAGATGGGTTACATGTGATCATGCTGAGTAACAGATGGGTTAGAGGTGATCATGTTGAAAAACAGATGGGTTACATATGCTCATGCTGAATAGCAGATGGGTCACAGGTGATCATGCCGAATAACAGATGGGTTACAAGTGATAATGCTGAATAACAGATAGGTTACAGGTGATCATGCTGAATAGCAGATGGGTCACAGGTGATCATGCTGAATAG
Source organism: Salvelinus fontinalis (assembly GCF_029448725.1). NCBI lineage: Eukaryota > Metazoa > Chordata > Actinopteri > Salmoniformes > Salmonidae > Salvelinus > Salvelinus fontinalis. The sequence continues at coordinate 122,383 of NW_026600433.1, read as the reverse complement.
CAGATGGGTTACAGGTGATCATGGTGAATAACCTTTGGGTTACAGGTGATCATGCTGAATAACAGATAGGTTACAGGTGATCATGCTGAATAACAGATAGGTTACAGGTGATCATGCTGAATAACAGATGGGTTACAGGTGATCATGGTGAATAACAGATGGGTTACAGGTGATCATGGTGAATAACAGATGGTAAACAGGTGATCATGCTGAATAACAGATGGGTTACAGGTGATCATGGTGAATAACAGATGGGTTACAGGTTATCATGGTGAATAACAGATGGTAAACTGGCGATCATGCTGAATAACAGATAGGTAACAGGTGATCATATTGAATAACAGATGGGTTACATGTGATCATGCTGAATAACAGATGGGTTACAGGTGATCATGCTGAATAACAGATGGGTTACAGGTGATCATGGTGGATAGCAGATGGGTTACAGGTTATCATGGTGAATAACAGATGGTAAACAGGCGATCATGCTGAATAACAGATGGGTTACAGGTGATCATGAAGAGTAACATATCGGTTACAGGTGATCATGCTGAATAACAGATGGGTTACAGGTGATCATGCTGAATAACAGATGGTAACCAGGTGATCATGCCGAATAACAGATGGGCTAATGGTGATCATGCTGAATAACAGATGTGTTACAGGTGATCATGCAGAATAACAGATGGGTTACAGGTGATCATGTTGAATAACAGATGGGTTACAGGTGATCATGGTGAATAACAGATGGGTTACAGGTGACCATGGTGAATAACAGATGGGTTACAGGTGATAATGCTGAATAACAGATGGGTTACAGGTGATCACGTTGAATAACAGATGGGTTACATATGATCATGCTGAATAGCAGATGGGTCACAGGTGATCATGCTGAATAACAGATGGGTTACAGGTGATCCTGCGGAATATCAGATGGGCTACAGGTGATCATGCTGAGTAACAGATGGGTTACAGGTGATCTTGCAGAATAACAGATGGGTTACAGGTGATCATGCTGAGTAACAGATGGGTTACAGGTGATCATGCTGAGTAACAGATGGGTTACAGGTGATAATGCTTAATAACAGATGGGTTACGGGTGATCATGCTGAACAACAGATGGTAAACAGGTGATCATGCTGAATAACAGATGGGTTACAGGTGATCATGCCGAGTAACAGATGGGTTACAAGTGATCATGCCAAATAACAGATGGGTTACATGTGATCATGGTGAATAACAGATGGGTTACAGGTGATCATGGTGAATAACAGATGGGTTACAGGTGATCATGCCGAGTAACAGATGGGTTACATGTGATCATGCTGAATAACAGATGGGTTACAGGTGTTCATGGTGAATAACATATGGGTTACAGGTGATCATGGTGAATAACAGATGGGTTACAGGTGATTATGCCGAGTAACACATGGGTTACATGTGATTATGCTGAATAACAGATGGGTTACATATGCTCATGCTGAATAGCAGATGGGTCACAGGTGATCATGGCGAATAACAGATGGGTTACAAGTGATAATGTTGAATAACAGATAGGTTACAGGTGATCATGTTGAATAACAGATGGGTTACATATGATCATGCTGAATAGCAGATGGGTCACAGGTGATCATGCTGAATAGCAGATGGGTTACAGGTGATCATGGTGAATAACAGATGGGTTACAGGTGATCATGCTGAATAACAGATGGGTTACAGGTGATCATGTTGAAAAACAGATGGGTTACATATGCTCATGCTGAATAGCAGATGGGTCACAGGTGATCATGGCGAATAACAGATGGGTTACAAGTGATAATGCTGAATAACAGATAGGTTACAGGTGATCATGTTGAATAACAGATGGGTTACATATGATCATGCTGAATAGCAGATGGGTCACAGGTGATCATGCTGAATAGCAGATGGGTTACAGGTGATCATGGTGAATAACAGATGGGTTACAGGTGATCATGCTGAATAACAGATGGGTTACAGGTGATCATGCTGAATAACAGATAGGTTACAGGTAATCATGCTGAATAACAGATGGGTTACAGGTGATCATGCGGAATAACAGATGGGTTACAGGTTATCATGCTGAATAACCTTTGGGTTACAGGTGATCATGCTGAATAACAGATAGGTTACAGGTGATCATGCTGAATAACAGATAGGTTACAGGTGATCATGCCGAATAACAGATGGGTTACAGGTGATCATGGTGAATAACAGATGGGTTACAGGTTATCCTGGTGAATAACAGATGGTAAACAGGTGATCATGCTGAATAACAGATGGGTCACAGGTGATCATGGTGAATAACAGATGGGTTACAGGTTATCATGGTGAATAACAGATGGTAAACTGGCGATCATGCTGAATAACAGATAGGTAACAGGTGATCATATTGAATAACAGATGGGTTACATGTGATCATGCTGAATAACAGATTGGTTACAGGTGATCATGCTGAATAACAGATGGGTTACAGGTGATCATGGTGGATAGCAGATGGGTTACAGGTTATCATGGTGAATAACAGATGGTAAACAGGCGATCATGCTGAATAACAGATGGGTTACAGGTGATCATGAAGAGTAACATATCGGTTACAGGTGATCATGCTGAATAACAGATGGGTTACAGGTGATCATGCAGAATAACAGATGGGTTACAGGTGATCATGTTGAATAACAGATGGGTTACAGGTGATCATGGTGAATAACAGATGGGTTACAGGTGACCATGGTGAATAACAGATGGGTTACAGGTGATAATGCTGAATAACAGATGGGTTACAGGTGATCACGTTGAATAACAGATGGGTTACATATGATCATGCTGAATAGCAGATGGGTCACAGGTGATCATGCTGAATAACAGATGGTAAACAGGTGATCATGCTGAATAACAGATGGGTTACAAGTGATAATGCTGAATAACAGATAGGTTACAGGTGATCATGTTGAATAACAGATGAGTTACATATGATCATGCTGAATAGCAGATGGGTCACAGGTGATCATGCTGAATAACAGATGGGTTACAGGTGATCATGCTGAATAATAGATGGGTTACAGGTTATCATGGTGATTAACATATGGGTTACAGGTGATCATGGTGAATAACAGATGGGTTACAGGTGATTATGCCGAGTAACACATGGGTTACATGTGATTATGCTGAATAACAGATGGGTTACATATGCTCATGCTGAATAGCAGATGGGTCACAGGTGATCATGGCGAATAACAGATGGGTTACAAGTGATAATGCTGAATAACAGATAGGTTACAGGTGATCATGTTGAATAACAGATGGGTTACATATGATCATGCTGAATAGCAGATGGGTCACAGGTGATCATGCTGAATAGCAGATGGGTTACAGGTGATCATGGTGAATAACAGATGGGTTACAGGTGATCATGCTGAATAACAGATGGGTTACAGGTGATCATGTTGAAAAACAGATGGGTTGCATATGCTCATGCTGAATAGCAGATGGGTCACAGGTGATCATGGCGAATAACAGATGGGTTACAAGTGATAATGCTGAATAACAGATAGGTTACAGGTGATCATGTTGAATAACAGATGGGTTACACATGATCATGCTGAATAGCAGATGGGTCACAGGTGATCATGCTGAATAGCAGATGGGTTACAGGTGATCATGGTGAATAACTGATGGGTTACAGGTGATCATGCTGAATAACAGATGGGTTACAGGTGATCATGCTGAATAACAGATAGGTTACAGGTAATCATAATGAATAACAGATGGGTTACAGGTGATCATGCGGAATAACAGATGGGTTACAGGTTATCATGCTGAATAACCTTTGGGTTACAGGTGATCATGCTGAATAACAGATAGGTTACAGGTGATCATGCTGAATAACAGATAGGTTACAGGTGATCATGCCGAATAACAGATGGGTTACAGGTGATCATGGTGAATAACAGATGGGTTACAGGTTATCATGGTGAATAACAGATGGTAAACAGGTGATCATGCTGAATAACAGATGGGTTACAGGTGATCATGGTGAATAACAGATGGGTTACAGGTTATCATGGTGAATAACAGATGGTAAACTGGCGATCATGCTGAATAACAGATAGGTAACAGGTGATCATATTGAATAACAGATGGGTTACATGTGATCATGCTGAATAACAGATGGGTTACAGGTGATCATGCTGAATAACAGATGGGTTACAGGTGATCATGGTGGATAGCAGATGGGTTACAGGTTATCATGGTGAATAACAGATGGTAAACAGGCGATCATGCTGAATAACAGATGGGTTACAGGTGATCATGAAGAGTAACATATCGGTTACAGGTGATCATGCTGAATAACAGATGGGTTACAGGTGATCATGTCGAATAACAGACGGTAAACAGGTGATCATGCTGAATAACAGATGGGTTACAGGTGATCATGCTGAATATCAGATGTCTTACAGGTGATCATGCAGAATAACAGATGGGTTACAGGTGATCATGTTGAATAACAGATGGGTTACAGGTGATCATGGTGAATAACAGATGGGCTAATGGTGATCATGCTGAATAACAGATGTCTTACAGGTGATCATGCAGAATAACAGATGGGTTACAGGTGATCATGTTGAATAACAGATGGGTTACAGGTGATCATGGTGAATAACAGATGGGTTACAGGTGATCATGTTGAATAACAGATGGGTTACAGGTGACCATGGTGAATAACAGATGGGTTACAGGTGATAATGCTGAATAACAGATGGGTTACATATGATCATGCTGAATAACAGATGGGCTAATGGTGATCATGCTGAATAACAGATGTCTTACAGGTGATCATGCAGAATAACAGATGGGTTACAGGTGATCATGTTGAATAACAGATGGGTTACAGGTGATCATGGTGAATAACAGATGGGTTACAGGTGACCATGGTGAATAACAGATGGGTTACAGGTGATAATGCTGAATAACAGATGGGTTACAGGTGATCACGTTGAATAACAGATGGGTTACATATGATCATGCTGAATAGCAGATGGGTCACAGGTGATCATGCTGAATAACAGATGGTAAACAGGTGATCATGCTGAATAACAGATGGGTTACAAGTGATAATGCTGAATAACAGATAGGTTACAGGTGATCATGTTGAATAACAGATGAGTTACATATGATCATGCTGAATAATAGATGGGTTACAGGTTATCATGGTGATTAAAAGATGGTGAACAGGTGATCATGCTGAGTAACAGATGGGTTACAGGTGATCATGCTGAATAACAGATGGGTTACAGGTGATCCTGCGGAATATCAGATGGGCTACAGGTGATCATGCTGAGTAACAGATGGGTTACAGGTGATCATGCAGAATAACAGATGGGTTACAGGTGATCATGCTGAGTAACAGATGGGTTACAGGTGATCATGCTGAGTAACAGATGGGTTACAGGTGATCATGCTGAGTAACAGATGGGTTACAGGTGATCATGCCGAATAACAGATGGGTTACAGGTGATCATGGTGAATAACAGATGGGTTACAGGTGATCATGGTGAATAACAGATGGGTTACAGGTGATCATGCCGAGTAACAGATGGGTTACATGTGATCATGCTGAATAACAGATGGGTTACAGGTGTTCATGGTGAATAACATATGGGTTACAGGTGATCATGGTGAATAACAGATGGGTTACAGGTGATTATGCCGAGTAACACATGGGTTACATGTGATTATGCTGAATAACAGATGGGTTACATATGCTCATGCTGAATAGCAGATGGGTCACAGGTGATCATGGCGAATAACAGATGGGTTACAAGTGATAATGTTGAATAACAGATAGGTTACAGGTGATCATGCTGAGTAACAGATGGGTTACAGGTGATCATGCTGAGTAACAGATGGGTTACAGGTGATCATGCTGAGTAACAGATGGGTTACAGGTGATCATGCCGAATAACAGATGGGTTACATGTGATCATGGTGAATAACAGATGGGTTACAGGTGATCATGGTGAATAACAGATGGGTTACAGGTGATCATGCCGAGTAACAGATGGGTTACATGTGATCATGCTGAATAACAGATGGGTTACAGGTGTTCATGGTGAATAACATATGGGTTACAGGTGATCATGGTGAATAACAGATGGGTTACAGGTGATTATGCCGAGTAACACATGGGTTACATGTGATTATGCTGAATAACAGATGGGTTACATATGCTCATGCTGAATAGCAGATGGGTCACAGGTGATCATGGCGAATAACAGATGGGTTACAAGTGATAATGTTGAATAACAGATAGGTTACAGGTGATCATGTTGAATAACAGATGGGTTACATATGATCATGCTGAATAGCAGATGGGTGACAGGTGATCATGCTGAATAGCAGATGGGTTACAGGTGATCATGGTGAATAACAGATGGGTTACAGGTGATCATGCTGAATAACAGATGGGTTACAGGTGATCATGTTGAAAAACAGATGGGTTACATATGCTCATGCTGAATAGCAGATGGGTCACAGGTGATCATGGCGAATAACAGATGGGTTACAAGTGATAATGCTGAATAACAGATAGGTTACAGGTGATCATGTTGAATAACAGATGGGTTACATATGATCATGCTGAATAGCAGATGGGTCACAGGTGATCATGCTGAATAGCAGATGGGTTACAGGTGATCATGGTGAATAACAGATGGGTTACAGGTGATCATGCTGAATAACAGATGGGTTACAGGTGATCATGCTGAATAACAGATAGGTTACAGGTAATCATGCTGAATAACAGATGGGTTACAGGTGATCATGCGGAATAGCAGATGGGTTACAGGTTATCATGCTGAATAACCTTTGGGTTACAGGTGATCATGCTGAATAACAGATAGGTTACAGGTGATCATGCTGAATAACAGATAGGTTACAGGTGATCATGTTGAATAACAGATGGGTTACAGGTGATCATGCTGAATAACAGATGGGTTACAGGTGATCATGCTGAATAACAGATGGTAAACAGGTGATCATGCTGAATAACAGATGGGTTACAAGTGATAATGCTGAATAACAGATAGGTTACAGGTGATCATGTTGAATAACAGATGAGTTACATATGATCATGCTGAATAGCAGATGGGTCACAGGTGATCATGCTGAATAACAGATGGGTTACAGGTGATCATGCTGAATAATAGATGGGTTACAGGTTATCATGGTGATTAAAAGATGGTGAACAGGTGATCATGCTGAGTAACAGATGGGTTACAGGTGATCATGCTGAATAACAGATGGGTTACAGGTGATCCTGCGGAATATCAGATGGGCTACAGGTGATCATGCTGAGTAACAGATGGGTTACAGGTGATCATGCAGAATAACAGATGGGTTACAGGTGATCATGCTGAGTAAAAGATGGGTTACAGGTGATCATGCTGAGTAACAGATGGGTTACAGGTGATAATGCTTAATAACAGATGGGTTACGGGTGATCATGCTGAACAACAGATGGTAAACAGGTGATCATACGGAATAACAGATGGGTTACTGGTGATCATGGCGAATAACAGATTGGTTACAAGTGATAATGCTGAATAACAGATAGGTTACAGGTGATCATGTTGAATAACAGATGGGTTACATATGATCATGCTGAATAGCAGATGGGTCACAGGTGATCATTATGAATAGCAGATGGGTTACAGGTGATCATGGTGAATAACAGATGGGTTACAGGTGATCATGCTGAATAACAGATGGGTTACAGGTGATCATGTTGAAAAACAGATGGGTTACATATGCTCATGCTGAATAGCAGATGGGTCACAGGTGATCATGGCGAATAACAGATGGGTTACAAGTGATAATGCTGAATAACAGATAGGTTACAGGTGATCATGTTGAATAACAGATGGGTTACATATGATCATGCTGAATAGCAGATGGGTCACAGGTGATCATGCTGAATAGCAGATGGGTTACAGGTGATCATGGTGAATAACAGATGGGTTACAGGTGATCATGCTGAATAACAGATGGGTTACAGGTGATCATGCTGAATAACAGATAGGTTACAGGTAATCATGCTGAATAACAGATGGGTTACAGGTGATCATGCGGAATAACAGATGGGTTACAGGTTATCATGCTGAATAACCTTTGGGTTACAGGTGATCATGCTGAATAACAGATAGGTTACAGGTGATCATGCTGAATAACAGATAGGTTACAGGTGATCATGCCGAATAACAGATGGGTTACAGGTGATCATGGTGAATAACAGATGGGTTACAGGTTATCATGGTGAATAACAGATGGTAAACAGGTGATCATGCTGAATAACAGATGGGTTACAGGTGATCATGGTGAATAACAGATGGGTTACAGGTTATCATGGTGAATAACAGATGGTAAACTGGCGATCATGCTGAATAACAGATAGGTAACAGGTGATCATATTGAATAACAGATGGGTTACATGTGATCATGCTGAATAACAGATGGGTTACAGGTGATCATGCTGAATAACAGATGGGTTACAGGTGATCATGGTGGATAGCAGATGGGTTACAGGTTATCATGGTGAATAACAGATGGTAAACAGGCGATCATGCTGAATAACAGATGGGTTACAGGTGATCATGAAGAGTAACATATCGGTTACAGGTGATCATTTAGAATAACAGATGGGTTACAGGTGATCATGTTGAATAACAGATGGGTTACAGGTGATCATGGTGAATAACAGATGGGTTACAGGTGACCATGGTGAATAACAGATGGGTTACAGGTGATAATGCTGAATAACAGATGGGTTACAGGTGATCACGTTGAATAACAGATGGGTTACATATGATCATGCTGAATAGCAGATGGGTCACAGGTGATCATGCTGAATAACAGATGGTAAACAGGTGATCATGCTGAATAACAGATGGGTTACAAGTGATCATGCTGAATAACAGATGGGTTACAGGTGATCATGCTGAATAATAGATGGGTTACAGGTTATCATGCTGAATAATAGATGGGTTACAGGTTATCATGGTGATTAAAAGATGGTGAACAGGTGATCATGCTGAGTAACAGATGGGTTACAGGTGATCATGCTGAATAACAGATGGGTTACAGGTGATCATGCGGAATATCAGATGGGCTACAGGTGATCATGCTGAGTAACAGATGGGTTACAGGTGATCATGCAGAATAACAGATGGGTTACAGGTGATCATGCTGAGTAACAGATGGGTTACAGTTGATCATGCTGAGTAACAGATGGGTTACAGGTGATAATGCTTAATAACAGATGGGTTACGGGTGATCATGCTGAATAACAGATGGTAAACAGGTGATCATACGGAATAACAGATGGGTTACAGGTGATCATGCTGAATAACAGATGGGTTACAGTTGATCATAACGAGTAACAGATGGGTTACATGTGATCATGCTGAATAACAGATGGGTTACAGATGATCATGCTGAATAACAGATGGGTTACAGGTGATCATGCTGAGTAACAGATGGGTTACATGTGACCATGCTGAATAACAGATGGGTTACAGGTGATCATGCTGAATAACAGATGGGTTACAGGTTATCATGGTGAATAACAGATGGGTTACAGGTGATCATGCTGAATAACAGATGGGTTACAGGTGATCATGCTGAATAACAGATGGGTTACAGGTGATCATGCTGAATAACAGATGGGTTACAGGTGTTCTTGCTGAGTAACAGATGGGTTACAGGTGATCATGCAGAATAACAGATGGGTTACAGGTGATCATGCTGAGTAACAGATGGGTTACAGGTGATCATGCTGAATAACAGATGGTAAACAGGTGATCATACTGAATAACAGATGGGTTACAGGTGATCATGCTGAGTAACAGATGGGTTACATGTGATCATGCTGAATAACAGATGGGTTACAGGTGATCATGGTGAATAACAGATGGGTTACAGGTGATCATGCTGAATAACAGATGGGTTACAGGTGATCATGGTGAATAACAGATGGGTTACAGGTGATCATGCCGAGTAACAGATGGGTTACATGTGATCATGCTGAATAACAGATGGGTTACAGGTGATCATGCTGAATAACAGATGGTAAACAGGTGATAATACTGAATAACAGGTGGGTTACAGTTAATCATGCCGAGTAACAGATGGGTTACATGTGATCATGCTGAATAACAGATGGGTTACAGGTGATCATGGTGAATAACAGATGGGTTACAGGTGATCATGCTGAATATCAGATGGGTTACAGGTGATCATACTGAAAAACGGATGGGCTACAGGTGATCATGCTGAATATCAGAGGGGTTACAGGTGATCATGCTGAAAAACAGATGGGTTACAGGTGATCATGCTGAAGAACTGATGGGTTACAGGTGATCATGCTGAATAACTGATGGGTTACAGGTGATCATGGTGAATAACAGATGGGTTACAGGTGATAATGCTGAATAACAGATGGGTTAGAGGTGATCATGCTGAGTAACAGATGGGTTACACGTGATCATGCTGAAAAACAGATGGGTTACAGGTGATCATGCTGAATAATAGATGGTAAACAGGTGATCATACTGAATAACAGATGGGTTACAGGTGATCATGGCGAGTAACAGATTGGTTACATGTGATCATGCTGAATAACAGATGGGTTACAGGTGATCATGCTGAATAACAGATGGTAAACAGGTGATCATACTGAATAACATATGGGTTACAGGTGATCATGCCAAGTAACAGATGGGTTACATGTGATCATGCTGAATAACAGATGGGTTACAGGTGATCATGGTGAATAACAGATGGGTTACAGGTGTCCAGCTGAATAACAGATGGGTTACAGGTGATCATGCTGAATAACAGATGGGTTACAGGTGATCATGCCGAGTAACATATGGGTTACATGTGATCATGGTGAATAACAGATGGGTTACAGGTGATCATGCTGAATATCAGATGGGTTACAGGTGATCATGCTGAAAAACGGATGGGCTACAGGTGATCATGCTGAATATCAGAGGGGTTACAGGTGATCATGCTGAAAAACAGATGGGCTACAGGTGATCATGCTGAAGAACTGATGGGTTACAGGTGATCATGCTGAATAACTGATGGGTTACAGGTGATCATGCTGAATAGCAGATGGGTCACAGGTGATCATGCTGAATAACAGAGGGGTTACAGGTGATCATGCTGAATAACAGAGGGGTTACAGGCGATCATGCTGAATAACAAATGGGTTACAGGTGATCATGCTGAATAACAGATGGGTTACAGGTGATCATGCTGAATAACAGATGGGTTACAGGTGATCATGTTAAATGATAGATGGGCTACAGGTGATCATGCTAAGTAAAATGTGGGTTACAGGGGATCATGCCGAATAACAGATGGGTTACAGGTGATCATGTTGAATAACAGATGGGTTACAGATGATCATGCTGAATAACAGATGGGTTACAGGTGATCATGGTGAATAACAGATGGGTTACAGGTGATAATGCTGAATAACAGATGGGTTAGAGGTGATCATGCTGAGTAACAGATGGGTTACAGGTGATCATGCTGAATAACAGATGGGTTACAGGTGATCATGCTGAATAATAGATGGTAAACAGGTGATCATACTGAATAACAGATGGGTTACAGGTGATCATGGCGAGTAACAGATTGGTTACATGTGATCATGCTGAATAACAGATGGGTTACAGGTGATCATGCTGAATAACAGATGGTAAACAGGTGATCATACTGAATAACATATGGGTTACAGGTGATCATGCCAAGTAACAGATGGGTTACATGTGATCATGCTGAATAACAGATGGGTTACAGGTGATCATGGTGAATAACAGATGGGTTACAGGTGTCCAGCTGAATAACAGATGGGTTACAGGTGATCATGCTGAATAACAGATGGGTTACAGGTGATCATGCCGAGTAACATATGGGTTACATGTGATCATGCTGAATAACAGATGGGTTACAGGTGATCATGATGAATAACAGATGGGTTACAGGTGATCATACCGAATAACAGATGGTTTACAGTTTATCATGCCGAGTAACAGATGGGTTACATGTGATCATGCTGAATAACAGATGGGTTACAGGTGATCATGGTGAATAACAGATGGGTTACAGGTGATCATGTTGGGTAAAAGATGGGTTACAGGTGATCATGCAGAATAACAGATGGGTTACAGGTGATCATGTTGGGTAAAAGATGGGTTACAGGTGATCATGCTGAATAACAGATGGGTTACAGGTGATCATGCTGAATAACAGATGGGTTACAGGTGATCATGCTGAATATCAGATGGGTTACAGGTGATCATGCTGAATAACACATGGGTTACAGGTGATCATGCTGAATAACAGATGGGTTACAGGTGATCATGCTGAATAACAGATGGGTTACAGGTGATCATGCTGAATAACAGATGGGTTACAGGTGATCATGCTGAATAACAGATGGGTTACAGGTGATCATGGTGAATAAAAGATGGGTAACAGGTGATCATGCTGAATAACACATAGGTTACATGTGATCATGGTGAATAACAGATGGGTTACAGGTGATCACGCTGAATAACAGATTGGTTACTGGTGATCATGCTGAATAACAGATGGGTTACAGGTGATCATGGTGAATAACAGATTGGTTACAGGTGATCATGCTGAATAACAGATGGGTTACAGGTGATCATGGTGAATAACAGATGTGTTACAGGTGATCATGGTGAATAACAGATTGGTTACAGGTGATCATGCTGAACAACAGATTGGTTACAGGTGATCATGCTGAACAACAGATTGGTTACAGGTGATCATGTTGGGTAAAAGATGGGTTACAGGTGATCATGCTGAATAACAGATGGGTTACAGGTGATCATGCTGAATAACAGATGGGTTACAGGTGATCATGCTGAATAACAGATGGGTTACAGGTGATCATGCTGAATAACAGATGGGTTACAGGTGATCATGCTGAATAACAGATGGGTTACAGGTGATCATGGTGAATAACAGATTGGTTACAGGTGATCATGCTGAATAACAGATGGGTTACAGGTGATCGTGGTGAATAACAGATTGGTTACAGGTGATCATGCTGAATAACATATGGGTTACAGGTGATCATGCTGAATAACAGATGGGTTACAGGTGATCATGGTGAATAACAGATTGGTTACAGGTGATCATGGTGAATAACAGATTGGTTACAGGTGATCATGCTGAATAACAGATAGGTTACAGGTGATCATGCTGAACAACAGATGGGTTACAGGTGATCATGCTGAATAACAGATGGGTTACAGGTGATCGTGGTGAATAACAGATTGGTTACAGGTGATCATGGTGAATAACAGATTGGTTACAGGTGATCGTGTTGGGTAAAAGATGGGTTACAGGTGATCATGGTGAATAACAGATTGGTTACAGGTGATCATGGTGAATAACAGATTGGTTACAGGTGATCATGTTGGGTAAAAGATGGGTTACAGGTAATCATGGTGAATAACAGATGGGTTACAGGTGATCATGCTGAATAACAGATGGGTTACAGGTGATCATGGTGAATAACAGATTGGTTACAGGTGATCATGTTGGGTAAAAGATGGGTTACAGGTGATCATGCCGAATAACAGATGGGTTACAGGTGATCATGTTGGGTAAAAGATGGGTTACAGGTGATCATGCTGAATAACAGATGGGTTACAGGTGATCATGTTGGGTAAAAGATGGGTTACAGGTGATCATGGTGAATAACAGATTGGTTACAGGTGATCATGGTGAATAACAGATGGGTTACAGGTGATCATGGTGAATAACAGATAGGTTACAGGTGATCATGCTGAATAACAGATGGGTTACAGGTGATCATGCTGAATAACAGATGGGTTACAGGTGATCATGGTGAATAACAGATGGGTTACAGGTGATCATGCTGAATAACAGATAGGTTACAGGTGATCATGCTGAATAACAGATGGGTTACAGGTGATCATGGTGAATAACAGATGGGTTACAGGTGATCATGCTGAATAACAGATAGGTTACAGGTGATCATGTTGAATAACAGATGGGTTACAGGTGATCATGCTGAATAACAGATGGGTTACAGGTGATCATGCTGAACAACAGATGGGATACAGGTGATCATGGTGAATAACAGATAGGTTACAGGTGATCATGCTGAATAACAGATGGGTTACAGGTGATCATGCTGAATAACAGATGGGTTACAGGTGATCATGTTGAATAACAGATGGGTTACAGGTGATCATGCTGAATAACAGATGGGTTACTGGTGATCATGCTGAATAACAGATGGGTTACAGGTGATCATGCTGAATAACAGATTGGTTACATGTGATCATGGTGAATAACAGATGGGCAACAGGTGATCATGCTGAATAACAGATGGGTTACAGGTGCCGAAAACACAACGCTGGACCAATATATTATTGTCCGAATCATTTTGATTAATTTCATTTTGAGGGGAGCATGCCAAACGTAGTCCATAAATGGAATAGTGGCTAATAACATTTAAATTGAGATAAAGCAGGGGTTTGGTGATGACTTTCTGAACTCATTAGACCAAAGGTTTAAAGTAATACAGAAAGTGTTGGTATTTCAGTTGAGTTTTGGATATATTGACCAAATTATCAGGAAAGTTCTGGAGATATTTACCATTCAAAATTCACCAGAAACAGCTATTTCTTCACAACCTTGCTAGTTAACAGTCAAAACAGAAAGCAGTGACTTCCTTTGTCGCCTGCTGCAGAATCACACAGTGTTCAGATATTACAATAATAATCAGGGTCC